>NC_061821.1:8609291-8661791 GCF_019202785.1 Penaeus chinensis
AATAATACAGTGCAGACAGATTAGGAGGGTGGGGCAGGGAAGGCGGGGGGGAGGAGGGGGATGGGGGTGGAGGGGGTAGAGGGGGAGAGGGGGGGTAGTAAGGGGAAATGTTTTGTGAAAGAAACAAGGTGTGGTTACCATGTGGCAGCGGTTGGCCTAGTCAAAGGGATGATGGTACTTTTGTCCCGTGCACGACGCGGCTTAAAGGCGGGGGGAGAAAGGTAGGGGGTAGGGAGTAGGGGGGGATCTGGATGTCTTTGTGCAGTGTATATGTGTACTGTGGCGCCCAAGGGAAGCGGAGGTGGACAGTCTTGGGGCGCCACTGGTATGAAATTGTATTCATTTTTTTTTGTTTTTATGCTTTTATCATTTGCCAATGTGGGTTTGAAGATAGTTTAGATCGTAGACAAACCACACCTAAATTTTTACTCCCAGTTAGATTCTCCGCGTTTCCTTCAGGTAACTCGGGCGTTCTTGGCCAGCTCCGGCGCACCTGGCTGGCCCCGCTATACAGAATTGATTATCCGTCCGTTTGGCCACAATGACGGAGGTGTGTTGGTGGGTCCCATTCGGCCCTCGGTCCGGCGTCAAAGGGTTGTTGGCGGTGGCGGGTGGCCGGGGACGCCGCCCTTATAAATGCCCTGCCCTGTCCTCTTTATTGTGCGGGTTCTCGTGCCCTAAGCATAGGCGACAGGCACAGACAGACAGACAACACAAGGTTCGGGAAAGGAAGGAACGAGGGAAACGGGAAGAGGACAGAGAACGATGGTAATCATACATATATATATATATTTAATAACCATAAGAGAGAAAGGGAAAGAGAAAGAGAGAGAAAGGAAAAAATAAGGGCGGCGTCAGATCCTACAAGGCCCATTAGCAATGATCCCCACCCTACCCCCCGCCAGCTTCCCTCCCAGGTGCATAGATTCCCCGCCCTCCCCCACCATCACCACCATCACCACCAGCCCTCTCCCGATCCTTGGCTGGTTTTCGGCCTCCGCGCGGAACGTCCTCGAGCGGCGTCGCGTTATGGGAGAGGGCATCCGGTAATCGGGTTTGGACGCGCGTGGATTTCTCTGTTCTTCCGCGTCTGTGATGCTGTGGGAGTGTGGTCTGGAGCGGTGCTGGCTCTTTTCTTCTTTTTTTATTTTAGAATTTATTATTAATATTATTAGGATTATTCTCTCGACGGGCGGTTGGGAAAGCCTCGAGAATTCCTGGTTGGTCACACGCGATCGTTTCCGCGTGCATTCGCTCTATATCTCGCGGGATTTCGGCATCTTCTCTCCGCTCTCTCTTTTTTCTCTCTCTCTCTTCTCTCTCTCTCTTGCTCTTTCTTTTTCTTTTTATATTTTCCTTCCCTCTCCCTCGCCCTCCCTCCCTCCCTTTCCCTCTTTCTCTCCCTCTCCCTCTCTCTCTCCCTCTCCCTCTCCCTCTCCCTCTTTCTCTCCCTCTCCCTCCGTCTCTTTCCCTTGCTCACACATTTCGTACATTCATCGTGTTCTCATGGCAGACTTCCTCGATCCGTGAGATACCTGAGAACCAGCAAAAGGTCGGAGCAAAAAATGATCATGCGGAGGCGGCGGCGCGAGCGACATTGGCAAAAGCGCCGTTACGAGATCGAGTTTCCCTTTCCGAGTGTGTTTGTTCGAATTTTTGCTTTCGTTGTTTGCGTGTTTGGTTGTTTTGGTATGGTGTGCTTTTGTTTGGCCGTTTTCTTCTTCTGGGAGAGTTTAGAGTTTTTTTGGTTCTGTATTATCTGTCTGTGTGTGTCTTTTATCTCTGTCTTCTGTCTCTCTGACGGTCTTCTTTCTATCTCTGACTGTCTTCTCTCTCTCTCTGTCTTCTGTCTCTCTGACGGTCTTCTTTCTATCTCTGACTGTCTTCTCTCTCTCTCTGTCTTCTCTCTCTCTGTTTTCTCTCCCTCCCTCCCTCCCTCCCCCCCTCTCTCTCTCCCCCCTCTCTCTCCTCCTCTCTCTCCCCCCTCTATCTCCCCCCTCTATCTCTCAGATTTGTACCAGAGATTGAGTATTTATCGTCCGAGATAAAGCTAAGACACACTGACCTTATTCCTGACCAAGGCCGAGCTTAACATCCCTGGCCAGACCTTCGGCACGCGGACTCCCTTTGTGTGTAGGGGGGGAGAGAGGGGGGGAGAAGGGGACGGGGTATCGTTGGTGGGGGGTGAGGGTGCAAGGGGGAGGAGCGAGGAGCAGGGGTCACGGGTCCGTTATCGCGTTGAATTTATTGCAGAGTTTTGCGTGCCTTGCCTTACCTTGCCTCGCCTTGCCTCGCGTGACCCTCCGCTTTAGTGGGCGGGGGAGGGGGAGGGGAGGGGAGGGGCGTAGAGCGGGAGAATTTAGGTCACGGGAGTATGGGTTTTGGTGGGAGATGGGGGGGGGGGGAGGAGGAGGAGGATAAGGAGGGAGGGAGGGATGAGGAGTAGGAGGAAGGAGGTGAGGAGGGGTAGGAAGGGGTAAGGAGGGGTAGGAAGGGGTAAGGAGGGGTAGGAAGGGGTAAGGAGGGGTAGGAAGGGTGTGATGAGGAAGGAGGTGAGGAGGGGTAGGAACGGGTAAGGAGGGGTAGGAAGGGGGTGAGGAGGAGTAGAAAGTGTGGAAGAGGGATAAGGAAGGGGTAAGAAGGGAGGGAGGGAAGACGACGAAGGAGGGATTAGAAAAGGTAGGAAGGATGGAATGGATGACGAAGAAGGTAGGGAGAAGAGGAGAGATGGGGAATGAATAGGAAGGGGAGAGGAGAAAGTAGAGGGGAAACGAGGAGGGAAGGGAGAGGAGAAAAAAGGGGTAATGAGGAGGGAAGGTAGAGGAGAGAGAGTAAGGAGGAAGGGGTGTAGGATGTGACGGTGGAGTAGCGGTGGTTGCGGTGGCGTCTGTCCCAAGGGTTAAACGGAGTCGTGAGCGATATGTTTGTCGTGTGTCTGTCTGTCTGTCTGTCTGTCTGTCTGTCTGTCTGTCTGTTTGTCTGTATGTATGTCTGTCTGTCTGTGTTTTTGCATACGGGATTTTTTGACTTCGGAAAATCTTTGTAGATTTCAGCTCTTTATTGGGAAATTTTGTTTCGCAAAGATAACTTGTTTATAGATGCGACTGCATATTTCCATGATATATTCACACACTGAGATTACTATTACTCTTAGCTTGTGGCTGAGCGCAGGCATACAAGTGTTGGTCGTGGCACGGGTGTCACGTCTGCGAGAGGCTCGTTTGTCAAGCGGCCGGCCTCCCCATTGTTCCTGAAGGAGGGAGAGAGGGAGAGCGACGGACGGCGTTCGGCGGCCGTCCTGTCGCCTCTATCTCCCGCATCTTCCGAGATTTGTTATTGCTGTTAAAGGGACGTCGGTTCGGAGGAGACACTCGGAAGGGGGAGGGAGGGGGTAAGAGGAGGGAGGGAGGGAGGCAGGGAGGGAGGGAGGGGTGTACTAATGGCAGTTTTTAATCTCTCTTTTGTACTCATGGGTCCTTTTTCGGTGTCTGCGAGGGAGGACATCGCTCCTCTGTCTTAAGGGGAGGGGGAGAGGGAGGGGGAGGGGGAGGTAGGTGGTGCTGTCGTCTTGTCTTGGCTATCGCTGACATCTCACTTATTTGTTGCTGTTTGTCGCACAGATGGCGTTGTGAAAAGAAAAAAAAATCTTTCTTTTTGTTACTCGTTATTTTCTTTCTCTCTCGTTTGCATCGTGTGACGTTTTTCCTTTCGTATATTGTTTTACGATAACCTTCTACCAAGGAAATACGATGAAGGAAACCTCGAATCTATCTATCTATCTATCTATCTATCTATCTCTATTCATTGATTTATCAGACACACACACACACACACACACACACACACACACACACACACACACACACACACACACACACACACACACACACACACACACACACATACACACACCTACCTACGCGCTCCCTTTTCACGAACCGAACGGCGTCGAGGTGAAACTTTTCGTCGATTGTTCTGGCTCCTTTGGGTCTGGCGTTTCCGTGTCGAATTGTTGAATTGCTTCATTTTTGGCCAATTCTCCCTCAGCCCCCCCCCCCCTCCCCCCGGATGTCGAGGCCTACGGGGTGGAAATGAAGGCTTAATCGAACGCGGTTTTGTGTGATGTGTATTGTTGTGTGGGGGAGAGAGGAGAGGGGGAAATGGAGGAGGAGGAAGAAGGGAATATGGAGAAAGGGAGGGAGAGGGAAGGGAGGAAAGGAGAAGGGAGAGGGAGAGGGAGAGGAATGAGATTGAGAGAGAAAGGGAAGAAGGAAGGAAGGAAATGGGGAGGAGCCAGCTGAGTCGTAATGAACTTAGAAATATTTAGAGTCTTGGAAGGACATTTAAAACATTTCATAAAAAGAAAAAAAAGATCTCGCTGACCTCAGTCTCTCCCCCCTCCCCCCCCCTTTTCCTCTTCTACTTGTGGAAGGATAAAAGGATAGAGAAGGATAAAGCATCCACTCAGGTCAGGTCACGTGAGGTCATAGCTATTTCCTGGTGCTTGTGTTCTGTTCTTTAGTTGTTTGCTGAAAAGTTATATTTTTAACAATAATTTTAAAGATTATTAATCATCAGTGTAATATAAAAACATCTCTCTATTTATATCATAAATTTCATAGTTATCATTGAAAAGTGCATGATTATCAGATAAGTTTTAAAGATAAATCTTAATGTAGTTTGCTTTGATTTATTTAAATACTTTAAATACATCGCTAATAACACGAATAGCATGATGGTTGCACACCCAACTTGCAAAAAAAAAGGAATATAATTTATAAACTTGGAATTTAGAAAAATACGTACCGAAAAAAAACACAATCCGGCAACTCTCCTTTAATGACCCATACGGTCAGTTGACCTTACCTCTCTCCCCGACCTTAGCTGCCTCCTCCCCATCGCCCACCTGGTCCTGGAATTAACTTGACCTCACACTCTTGGTAGACAGGTTGGAGGAAAGACAGAACGAAAGAAAAAACATCCGAATAACAAGGAGAGATTGATAGGACGGGTTTTTTATTTCTTTTTCATTTTTATTTTGGTTTATTTTAAGAAAAAAATATCCGAATAACAAGGAGAGATTGAGAGGACGGGTTTTTTAAAATTTCTTTTTCATTTTTAGTTTGGTTTATTTTAAGGTCGTAAGTAAAAGAAGTATAGATCGATGCGCGCGAGTCGGAGAGGAGAATGGCATGGACATCGGCGGAATTGCAACGTCATCGTAGGCCTCCTAGAAAATGGCCTTGCTAAAAATCAACATTCATTTCGTTCCCTTAATTTTTTTTTTCTCCTATAGGCCTACTTCTTCGCATTTTTTTTCTAAGGGTTGTGCTGATACGTATCTTAGCTGCGTTGAAATCACCCTGATACGTGCGACACCATCGACGGGCGAAGAAAAAAATAGAATAGTCACGGAATTCCTTCACTGGCTTATAATACGTTGCAATTCGTTGTCTCGTGTGGGGATGATGTGTTTTTGTTTGTTTTTGTTTACTTGTATTTGGTCATTTGTCGTGTTACGTCAGCTGCTCAACGTCTCGGCGAGGGCGAAGGACATGTCGAGGCGTCTTTTCTTGTGATTTGCATTCATTTGCATATATCGCCTTCGTTATGTGTGAATCTATAGGGGATCTTCCCTTTTTCTCATTCCTTTCTTTCATATCCTTTCTCTTATTCTTTTGTTACCTCCTTCCCTCTCCTCGGTTTTTCCATATCCCTCCCACTCCCTCTTTTCTCTTCCTTCTCTTCTTCATTTTCTCTCCCCTTTCTCTCTCCCTCCCGCCGCCGCTGTTGTAGAGGAGGGGCATATCGGCAAGGGTTGACCTATGACCTGGGAGGTCGTACCTGTGCTGACCCCCATGACTTGACCCCCGACACACTCTCGCGAGGAGAAATGGTCGGTATGCAGAGTCGGAATCTGTGCGGGGGGGGGGGGGGGGGGGGAGCCAAAGGGTTAAGGGGAGAGAGAGGAATGGGGGAGGGGGTGGAGGGGAAGGGACACAGGAGAAAGGAGGCGGGGGGGGGGAGTCGAGGGGAGTGAAGGTCAAGTGTACTCAACAATGCGTATATGAAGGTGGTGAAGCGTGAAGTTTTTTTTTTTTAGCATAAACATTGCGATTTTTTTTTTTTGGGGGGGGGGGGATTGAATATTTCAAGTTGAAAATAAAAATTCGGATGGAAAAGTACGAGGCGTTGTTCAAGACCACTCGTAAAGAAGGGCCACTTTTTATTTCCTACTTTTCGAAGTGAAATAATCTTTTTCCTAGAATTCTGCGTACATCTCTTCCCTTCGTCTCGTCATAACAGCAGGAGTGAGGAGCCATTTGCACACAAGAGGGTGTTGAGGGAGGGAGGGAGGGAGGGAGGGTAAGTGGGTGGGTGTTTTAGAAGAAAGGGAGGGAATGAGTTAGGGAGGGAGGGAAGGGCAGAGAGAGAGAGAGAGAGAGAGAGAGAGAGAGAGAGAGAGAGAGAGAGAGAGAGAGAGAGAGAGAGAGAGAGAGAGAGAGAGAGAGAGAGAGAAAAGAGAGAGAAAGGAGGGAGAGGCGCGGCCGGTTCAGCTGTAGGAAAGGAAGGGAAGATGGGGGGGGGGGGGTGGCAGGGAGGTTAGCGGACGTCATTCTTGTGCACGAGGGAGGTTTGCCAAATTCTGCCATTTCTTATTCCTCCCCATTTTTTCGTGGTCATTTTCGATTTGTCTCTCTGTGTTTCTCTATCCGTTCTTTCTTTCGTCTTGATTGTTTTTTAAAATTCCCTCTCTCACTTCTTACATTTTTTTTTTCTAATTTCCTTTCTCTCCTATCGGAACATCCATATCTATCCTCCTCCTCCTCCTCCTCCTCCTCCTCCTCCTCCTCCTCCTCCTCCTCCTCCTCCTCCTCCTCCGCGCCCAACCACTTCTCGGAAATTTCTCGGTGTCGGGGCCATTTACCGCGATCTCTCGCATTTCCCAACCTCTCCCTCCACCTTTCCCCTACCTACTTTCTTCCTACCCTTTCCTGCCCTCTTACTCTATCCCCATCCAGTTACTCCATCCCCTTCCCCTTCCCCTTCCCCTTCCCCATCCATTTACTCCATCCCCTTCCCCTTCCCCTTCCCCATCCCCTTCCCCTTCCCCTTCCCCTTCCCCTTCCCCTTCCCCTTCCCCTTCCCCTTCCCCTTCCCCTTCCCCTTATTTCGTCCCTCCTCCCCGCATCCTCCTCCATTCTTCCCCTTTTCGACTATTTTTAGGTGTGGTTCTTGCGCCGCGCCCTCGCTTTTCGCCGTCTTCCCCAAAAAGGATGGTGATGCGGGCGCTAATCTGTCCCTCCCTCCCCTCTCCCTCTCCCGCTCCCGCTCCCTCTCCCGCTCCCTCTCCCGCTCCCTCTCCCGCTCCCTCTCCCGCTCCCTCTCCCGCTCCCTCTCCCTCCTTCTTCCTCGACTTCTCCCTCTCTTCCCACTCCCCCCCTCTCCCCCCTCTCCCCCCTCTCCCCTCTCTCCCCTCTCTCCCTTTTTTCCTCACCCTTATGTGCGCGTGCCTTTTTCTTGAATGAAGGAGGATAAAGAAATAGGAAAGAGAGAGAAGGAAGGAACACGAATAAAAGCGAAGGAGAAAGAGAAAGAGTAGAGTTAGCGAGTTGGAGGAGGGGAGGAGGGGGTAGGGGGGGTTTGCAGGCGCGTGCCAGGTTGCGCCGAAGTTGTGCCCTCTTGACCCCATCGCCTTAAGGACTTGCATCCCCCCCTTCCCCCCCTCCCCTCTCCCTCACTCCGATAGAATCTGGTCATGTCGCCGCTGGGACAGTTTTTTGAGACGGATTTGTATACGTGTGGTGTAATTTCTAGCCTGGAGCAAGTGTGTTTTCCGTTTACTTGGTGTAGTTCGTGTTTTTAGTCGGACGAGATGCGTTTCTTGCTTTGCTTTCTTATTTGTTTTTGATACTTGTTTAGATTTTGTTTTGATTTGATTCGTTTTCGTTAGTCATCAGCGAAACGAGGAATTCCCGTATTTTCTAAGAATTGTTTCACGGAAAGGGGTGAGGTCGAGAGAGGGGATGAGGGGGGGGGGGGGGAGTAAAGAACGGGCGGTCGTGGGCGTCGTCGGTATCATTTCACACCAGGGCGTCGTAATGAGATTTAAGCGCGGATCCTGTGTCGCAGTTACGGGTATTTAAGTCTTGTTCAGTTTCGTTTATCGGCCTTTTTTTCGTCTTGTTAGGTTTCTCTCTGTTGCTTTTTCAAAAGGATTTTTTTTTTTTTTTTTTTTTTTTTTCTCGGCTGTTCGTGTTTGTTATTACTGTTATTGTTATTGCTCTCTCACTATCGCCTTCTGGGATAGAGAGAAGCACTTTTGCAAGTTCGGAGAGAAAAGAGGAAGAAGTAGAGGAAGAATGGGGAGGAGAGAAGACGAGAGGAAACGAGAGGAAACGAGAGGAAACGAGAGGAAAGGAGAAAAGAAAGAGGAGAATGAGGAGGACAGATTGAAAGAACAGAGGACGATCGGAGGAAGGAGACCCGCTGGTGGGACGTAGGAGTGTCGGGTTTCACTGGCCGCGCTGCAACACCTATTTGCATTTTATTGGTCGTTGTGTGGGTAGAAATGTCGGTTCGGCCCTCGTCCCTTCCTCCCTCCCCCGTCGTCCTCCTTGTCCCTTCCCCCTCGTCCCTATCACCCCTTTCGTCTTCCCCTACCTCCCCCTGCACTCCCTTTCCCCCCTCGTCCCCTCGTCCTCCTCCTTGCCCTTCCCCTTTGTCCCTTCCCCCTATCCCTATCCCCTTTGTCCCTTCCCCCTTGTCCCTAGCCCCTTGTCCCTCCCCCCCAATCCCTATCCCCATGTCCCTAGCTTTGCCATCTGGGAGACACGAGGGACAGGGTGTGTTAGTCGTTTTATATTGTGGACGTGATAGGGACGGCGCTGTTTGATTTTTGATTTATTCATTTATTTTTGCGTTTGAGTCTGTAAATGGATAGTGGAAGAATTTTGTAGATTTGCGAATAAAGGGTGTATCTGTTTATCGCACTCCTCAATAAAAGGAGAAAAAGATAAAGATAAAAAACAATGTCCACTCGCCTTTTTTTTTTTTTTTGAGGACCGGATGGGCGGGGTCGAGGCGTAAGGCGTGACGGTAATTCATTCTTAATTTGTCCCCTTGCTTAGTCATCGTCTTCGCCTCTGTCCGCGCTTTTTTCTATCTCTTTCTCCCCTTTCTCTTTCTGTCCACTTCTCTCTCCCCCTTTTCCTTTTCCTTTTCTGTTTCTTTTCCTTTTCTGTTTCTGTTTCTGTTTCTTTTCCTTTTCTGTTTCTTTTCCTTTTCTGTTTTTCCTTTTCTGTTTCTTTTCCTTTTCTGTTTCTTTTCCTTTTCTGTTTCTTTTCCTTTTCTGTTTCTCTTCCTCTTCTGTTTCTTTTCTGTTTTCCGTTTCCTTTCCTTCGCCTTCCATTTATGCATATGAAATGGGGCCAGGGCCATATACTGTGGGTGTTCAAGGGCGGCGGGCGAAGGCGGGACACTTTGATGCGTCTTCGTGTCTTTGGGTGTGAAAGACAGGGCGAGGACTTTCGAGGGATTTTTCTTTCGAAGGACGCCGAAGGAGGTGGAAGGGAGAGAAATGTGGAGGTGGGAGAAAGACGGAGAGAAGAGAGAGAAAAAAGGGAGATAGAATGAGGGTGTAGGGTGATTTTTAAATTTTAAAAAAAAATCTGATCCACTACCCTGCTGGTGATGCTCAAAAAGAGGATTTTTTTTTTAAAGTCTTTATAGGATTACTTACCTTATTTATGGTATCCCGGAAATAGCATAACCACAAAAAAAAAAAAAAACTAAATAAAAAAGAGAGAATAAGGAACCACGGGAAAACCATTATAATTAAATGGCTTAATTGTTTGTATTGTAATCCAGCCCACGATTTTTTTCCCCCAGTTCTTTTTAATAATTCAATTTTAATGAAAAGTTAATCGAGCGAAAGAGGGGAAAAAAGGTAATGGAGGAGAGGCTGTGTTGAAGGATTCGGGACAAAGATTATTTTGTGAATGTGAAGGTCGGAGGAGGATGGGCTACGGGAGTGTCTATTATCAAGTTTTTTTTTTTTAATATTTTTTTTTTTTTTTATACTGAGAGTTTTTGATATGTTCATTTCTTTCGTTCGTCTTTTCCTCTTTGTCTTTCCTCTATTATCAAGTTTTTTTTAATAATGTTATTTTTTATATGTTGAGATTTTTGAATATGTTAATTTTCTCTCGTTCGTCTTTCCCTCTTTATTTTTCCTCTATTAATAAGTTTTTTTTATATATATATTGGGAGTTTTTTATATGTTCATGTTCTCTCGTTCGTCTTTTCCTCTTTATCTTCCCATCAGTTTCCATCTCCCTCCCTCTCTTTCGTCTGGTGTCCCTCTGTTCAGGCGTTCGGCGTGGTTAATCAGTCGTGTAAATTGGTGGGTCCTGTGAATTTTTTTTGTGTGTGTGTTCTTTCTCTCTGTAACTGTCATTTTATTGCCATTTTTTTTTTCTTCTCCATCGTCCTGTGTGCTTCTATTTTCCTCTTTCTCTTAGTATTTCCCCCCCTTCGTTCGTTCACTCTTTTCCTTTTCTTTCTTATTTTCTCTTTCTCCTCTTTTCCTTCCCTCTCTTCTTATGTTCTCTCCTTTAACACCCTCCTCCTCCTCCTCCCCCTCCTCCTCCCCCTCCCCCTCCCCCTCCTCCTCCCCCTCCCCCTCCTCCTCCCCCTCCCCCTCCCCCCTCCCCCTCCTCCTCCTCCTCCATCTCCTTCTCCTCCTCCTCCTCCTCCTCCTCCTCCTCCTCCTCCTCCTCCTCCTCCTCCTCTTCTTCTTCTTCTGCCACACATCCTCTTCTCTGCCTCCCCCCCCCCCATTTTCTTCGCCCCCCCCCTTGTGCCGATGAAATTTCTTCGCCCGTGTATCATTACCATATCAGGATTGAGGGATGAATAATGTATTGCAAAATTATACATTAAAGATAGGGTGATCTGCACCCTTGTTTATTTATGTTTTGGGTTAAGAGTAGGTAAGGGGCGCATTTTGGTATCAGCGAGTGGTATCATTTGGTATTTATTTTGGCTTGTGCGAATTAGCATTTGGGTTAAATGGACTTTTTTTTTCTCGTATTCATGTCTGCTTCATTCATTCATTCGTTTCTCCTTTCATTCTTTCGCTTCTTTTTTTTTTATATTCTTGCCACACATTTCGTTTATTCATTTATTCACGCTTTTATGATGATTACATTACCCGCGTATCTAGAAACGGATCTCGCCAAAAAATACTTGTCGTGTCGGGACCTTTTTCCGCCTCTTCTCTCATTTTTCATTTCCACGAGGCCCCTATTTGCATACGCGGGCTCTTCCTTGTATGGTTTGGGGGTGCATGCGTTGGAAGGGTAGGGGGGGAGGAGGTGGGAGGTGGGAGGTGGGGAAGGAGGTGGGGGATGAGGAAGGGGGAAGGAGGTGGGAGGTGGGGAAGGGGGAAGGGGGAAGGGGGAAGTGGGAAGGAGGTGGGAGGTGGGGAAGGGGGAAGGGAGGTGGGAGGTGGGGAAGGGGGAAGGGAGGTGGGAGGTGGGGAAGGGGGAAGGGAGGTGGGAGGTGGGAGGTGGGAAGGGGGAAGGGGGAAGGGAGGTGGGAGTTGGGGAAGGGGGAAGGGGGAAGGGGGTGGGGGAAAGGGTTTTTTGGGGTAGGAAGAGGTAGGGGCTCGCGGGTGGAAGGATGTGGAAATGAAGGGTAAAAGGCAGAGGGGGGTTGTGGGGGGGGAGAGGGTGCATTAAGGTTTGTAATTCGAAAAAGGGAAGTGAGATTTATTTGTTGACAGACCAACGGTTGTAATATTTAGGCGAAGAGGAAGAAAGAGAAAGAGAGAGAGAAGGAAAGAAAGAGAGAGCGAGCGGAGAGGAAAGAGAAAGAGAAAGAAGATAACATACCCCCCTCCCCCCTCTATTTTTAATTTCAAATACAAGAAGGGATGCGAAATGACCCGGTGGCTTGGGTTTACACGTTAACAGCCGTTCATGAATGTTGTACCGACTGACGTGGGTTTTTCGGTATACCATTATGTTGTTCAGCCGCGAATACGGTGTCATTTAGGTCTTTGTAATGAAGGAAAAAAGCTGCTATGATCAGCTAACATATTTTGATACACCCTTTCTTTCCTCTTTATGATCATCAGTACCTTCCTTTATTATTATTATTATGATTATTATTTATTTATTTATTTATTTATTTATCTATCTATCTATCTATTATTATTTTTAGGGTGGTCAGCCATCGAATATTGATTGCTGCCCTTTCTTCTTCTTATTATTATTATTATTATTATTATTATTTATGATTATTTTTTTGAGGCGGAGGGCAGTTATCGAATATTGATGTTCATGTCCGGCGTCTCCTTTCCTCGTGTTCCTCGGCCATGAATATGTAAGCGGCGGTGTGCAGTGTCTAGACGCGCTTCCTTTTTGGTGACGGCTGCTGTTGTTTTATTGGGGCTCGAGCCATAAGTGATTCATAGGGGAGCGAAAAAAAATGGGGTGGAGGGAAGGAACTAAGGAATTATATTTGTATGTGTATGTATAGTTACGTATTGATTTGGTGTATATATATTTATTTAGTGTATATACATTTATTTATTTAGTGTATACATATATATATTGTAAGGTTGTGTTTGATGGTATTGTAAAGAGATTTCGTGTTTTTTGGCGAAATGTGATATCTTGATCTATGATATGTAAGATTAAAGTTTTGCGTACTTGTTTTTTCTATTCCAATATACGCTTTTCTTGGGAGATTTGCATATTCGCCATCACGCTTTATAATTTCAAGCCCACTGGATCGCGGACGCCAACATCCCTCCCCCCCCTTTTTAGTGAAGGGAGAAAACGCATGATTATTTAATGAGGTGAGATTGTAGAGATCGCTAGGCCGCCTCCGCCGCCGCCGCCGCCGCCGTTTCTCTCTCTCTACATTCCTGGATACGATAAGGGGCGGCTGTAGACAAGGGCGCGTACAGCGGGTTCTGGCCTCGCGTAGGGGGAGATGGGTGGTGGGGGGGAAAAGGGGGAGGGGAAGAACGCCCACCGGTGGCATATATAAGTCGTGTATTATGCCTCATGCAATTCAGATGGCTGGCCGCCCATGCCTCGATGCGGTGCTGATATATCTCCCCCCCCCCCCTTTTATTTTTACCTGTATGGAGTTGGGAATAGGGCAAGTGGGCGTTTTTTTTGGTGTTTTGGGGGTTTTTCTCTTAATTTTGGTCAGTATGTGTCTATTTTTTGTTTTGATTGTCGATTTGTTTTATTTTTTTTTTTTTTTAGATTTTTAGTAAAGGTGTTTATTTTGCGGCACAAGTCTTCGGTCGCACTACCCGCTTTTCACAAAGTGCACGTCTGAAGGAGACGTCGGGGCGAGTCCATTTCCCGAACCGCGGGGGAGACCGTCTGGCAAGGTCTCTCGCGGTATTTTCTCGATACACAAACACCGTACTTAATTGAGTCCATGCTTACAAAAGAGAGAAAATAAAATACCAAAGACGTATAAAAAATATACATATCGGGCAGCAGTAGACAGAATCCGGCGGCCAGGCCTGTAATATATTGAGCACCGATGTTCTTTAGAGATGGACTTAGCCCGTGAAATAGGCTGATGTGTCTGTGATTAACTGTCTGTGTCCAATCCCCTGCGCGATTTTAAGCTACTGAGGATTTAAATCTGTCTGAGGAGAAATTGCCTATAGAAATCTGGTTGGGTGGTAGCGGATGGACTGGGGATTGGGTTTGGGGGGGGGGGGAGAGTGGATGAGATGGAAGGAGGGGGGGTGGGTGGAAGAGAGAGAGAGGGGGGGGGAGTTAATGTATGGCTATTGATGAAACGTAATTTGTAGTGACACAGCTCTCCGGCCGATGATTCTCCAGTTATTTTGTTAGCTTCTTAGAAAAACACCCGAATCGAGGTTGTATTTGTTCGCATTGATAGAGCGTCCTGTGTAAAATCCGGGGAATAGAAATTTCGCCGGAGTTTTCTTTTTTAACTCGGGGAAGGAATAGTCTTGCATTATTATAGTCTTTGTTATTAAATACTTTCTGCTTTGACTACGTGTTTTACGTGTAGTAGAAACACTAAGTGACCACCTTCGTCATTCGAAATCAGCCAGCAGTACGAAATAGAAAATATTTGTAAAAAATGAGAAACGGCGTTTATTCGCGAGACTCAAGGTATGGCAACGCGGTGGTGTGTTTACCTGGGCGGCGGCGGCATCGTACCTCGGGCAGGCGGGAGCGGAGGCGGCGGCGGCGGCGTCGTCGTCGTCGTACCTCAGGCAGGCGGCGGCGGTGACGTAGTGAGACTGGTCGACGTCGGCGCTTCCCGGGTTGCCTTTGCCCCGAGGGTTACGCACTTCAACCCACCTGCTCTCACAACTCGCGATTCCCGCTTCATCGACGCCCGTTTCTACAACTCGGGTTGAGTCTCGGGACGAGTTGTGTGGGGGGGGAGGAGTTTGGGTACGGGGGGGGGGGGCGGGGTTGTTGGGGAATCTGGGCTTTTGATTTTTTTTTTTTTTTCTTCGGTTGCGGGTGGTTTGGTTTGGTTGCGAGGGGGTCGTGGTAGGGTTTAAGGGGTGAAGGGCTTGGGGAGGTTTATTCCCAACGTAATAGCGAAGACCGTGCCGCGATCGTCTTGCGGGAAATAAAGAGAAATAAAGAAGAAAACGAGGCTGTGCGGCACCACCGACCAGCCAGGGTCAAGGTACGGATGGGAAGTCGCCGCCGTTGATACCACCAGCGTCTAGCGTCTTGTCTTTATTCTATTATTGGACATACAAGACAAACTTTCACTATCATGGGGTTATCATCTGAGTAAGAGTTGAGAATTGAAGAGACAAATTACTGCCATTTCTGAGTGATATACCTAAGGGAGCTGTTGCAATTGGGGTAAATGAGGAATAAATTGTATACCGCGCCGATGGCAGCACCGCCTCAAGTTTGGATGTTGCCCACGCGTGAGTCTTGTGTTTATGCGTGTATAGGTCCTAGTGGTGTGTCTACCTGTTGATTCTTTCTGTTTTTTTATTCTCTTTCTCTCGCTGTGTCTCTTCAGACTAGTCGTCCATAAAGAGAAGCCGCACGGGAATAGTTTTTTTTTTTTTTTTAGTTTAAATTCATTTCTCTTAACTAGTCAAGGGTTGATTTTGACTCGAAAATAGGGGAGGGGAGGGAGGGAGGGAGGGAAGGGAGGGAAGGGAAGGGAGGGAAGGGAGGGAAGGGAGGGAGGTGGACACAGCGTAGCACAGATTGTTGTTTTCGTCGCAGTGAGGTTGTCGGAGGCGTGGAATATTATAATATATGTAGATTGACCCCCGGGGCACGCTCTCTCCCTTGGGGCTTGGGTGCCCCGGGACGAGGAGTGTTGGAAGAAGGAAGGGATTAGAGGAAAATGTAAGAGAGAGAGAGAGAGACGGAGAGAGGAAAGGAGATAAAAAAGTTTGCTTGAGGGGAGCGGGGAGGAGGGGGGGGGAGTCCGTCGCCTGAGAGCTTTGCACAGTGATTCACGCCGTGATTGCATCTGCAGGCTTAACCAATTGTACACATAACAGCAAGGCCGACGTTGTTTGTGTACTTGAGTGCGTAAGGGCGGAAAGGGGGGAGGGGGGAGGGGGGAGGGGGGAGGGCGCGAGTCACGGCTAGATTTTCATTTTCTTAATTCACCTTTTCTCAGTTTTTAAAATTTTGCTTTCCATTTTGGTGGGATTAAGAAATGAAAGGGTGGGGGGTAGTGGTGGTGGTCTGGGGGGGGGGGAGTGGGCGTGTCCAATGAAGGAAATTCATCGGTAGAAATCTTTGTGGTTTTGGCGTTGATTGGGTGAAATCCGTATATACTAGACTTTTTGTTTGAAGTTGAGAGATAGAGGTTGAAGTTTGAAGAAAAAGCCGTTTTGATGGCTTGTTTTCTGTTATTCTGTCTGCTTTTTGTTGTAGGTTTTTATGGGTGTAGTTCATTACTTTGTTTTTTTTTTTTGTCTTTTTCTGATACCGTAACGTCATTTTAACTTTTTGTTATGGTACTTTCTGTTTTTGGATGTTCGAAATGGGCAAGAAGCAAAAGGAGAAAAAAGATCGTGCGTGACGGAGCACAGAGATCATTTTATATATTTGACTCTTTTTTTTTTTGGCTTTCACTCGATTTTCCCCGCAGTGATTGTCACAGAAAAAAAAAATCAAATGGGGGAAAAAAATGAAGGAAAAAAAAGGTCATATTATAGCAAACTCCCTTGCACGTTTTCTGAGATTTGCCCCCGCCCGTCAGTCCTCCCACCCACTCTCCCCCACTCACCCCCACTCTCCCCCACTCTCCCCCACTCACCCCCACTCTCCCCCACTCTCCCCCACTCACCTCCACTCACCCCACTCTCCTCCACTCACCCCACTCTCCTCCACTCATCCCCTCGCCCACCCACTCCTCCCCCCAGACCATGCTCAAGAGCAGTAGCACCTTGGAGATCAGCGTGTGGGCAATGCTTCAAGAATAGTGGGCGTGTGGGGGCGGGAGAAGGGTGGGGAAGGGAGAAGGGGATGAAGGGAGGGAGGGACGAGATGGATAGGGTAGGTGTGTAGGTCAGGGATAGGGAGGAAGGAGGAAGGGAGGGAGAGAGGGAGGGGAGGAGAGGAGGAAGGGAGGGGGTCGTCCTCAGCCATGCATGACCCATGATAACCTAGTAGGAGGAACTCATGTCTTCATTTGCCCGCTCACCTGTGGCTGATTACCTCGCCCCTCCCCCATCCTCCCCTCTCCCTCCCTACCCCACCCCTCCATCCTCTGTCATGCAGGTTTGGGGGTTTGGTGGGGGGGGTGAGGAGAAGAGCATGCTGGAGCGAGGGAAGTGAAATAGCGTCGATGACGTGGAGAGAGAGAGAGAGAGAGAGAGAGAGAGAGAGAGAGAGAGAGAGAGAGAGAGAGAGAGAGAGAGAGAGAGAGAGAGAGAGAGAGAGAGAGAGAGGGAGGGAGGGAGGGGTAGGGGAAGGGGATAAGAGACAGGGGAAAGAGAGAAGGAGAAGAATGGTCCTGTAGTTATTATTGATGATAAGATCAGAGAGAGAGAGAAAAAAGGTGTTAGGGTGAGGTGAAGGATTAAGGATGTATAGGGGGAAGGGAATTAAGGTCGGACTTATCTTGCACAGGTGAGGTGTAGAAGAGGATAATGGCGGAGAAAAGAAGAGAGAGGAAGCGAATTGAGGGAGGGAGGAGGAAGAGGGGGGATGGGGAAGGAGGAAGGGAGGGAGGGAATGGAGGAGAAGGAAAGACAAAAATGAGGGAGAGAGTCAGGGGTACATAAAGAAGGAAAGGAAGGAAGAAGAGAGGAAAGAGAAAATAAAAAGGGGGGAAAGGGATGTAGATATGATACCAACATACCAAAGGGCTCGGTATCTGCTGTGTGTGTGTGTGTGGAGGGGGGTGGGGTGGGGGGTTAATCTGTGGCCGAGTCGTGACCGGGTCGAGACTTGTATTGCTTGACTTGTAGTAGCCCGATGGGACCAGATAGCTGATGGCGGCTGTGATAGCGTCCGGGGGAGTGAGTGATTAGGCGAAGGGTGTGGATAGGAAGAGAGATGGAGAGGGGGATAAGGAGATGGATACAGGGAAAGGGAGAGAGAGAGAGAGGGAGAGAGGATGATGGATATAGGGAGAGAGAGGGAGGGAAGGATAGAGGAATGGGGGGGGGGGGGGAGAGGATGATTGAGCCAAGGAGACGAAGGGAGATGGATATAGGGAAGGAGAGGGAGAGGGAGAAAAAGGGTGAGGTAGAGGGAGAGACAGAGGTGCATGCGAAGCAGACAGGAGAAAAGGGAAACGGAATAGCAGAGAGGAAGAGAAAGAGGGAAGGGAGGAACAATAGACGACATTAATGAAGGAGAGGTACTTTATCCTCAACAATAAGCCGGCTCCCTGGATGAGCCATGATTGCCTCGCTGATTTAACTGATGGGGGGAGGAGAGGGGGGGGGGGCAGTAATAACTATGTGCACACAGGCCATCATGTTCGCCTACTTTATCGCCGGCACTTTATTCTCCGTCCCTGCTGTCTCTCTGGCCTTTATTCCTGCTCTTCTGCGTCCTTCCTCCCTCCTTCCTTCTTTCCTTCCTTCCTTTCTTTTTTTGAATTTTGAATCGTTACTTTTTTCTTCCTCCTACCTTTGTTCTCTTTCTCCTTCTCCCTTCGTCGTTGTCCTCCTCCTCCTCCTCCTCCTCCTCCTCCTCCTCCTCCTCCTCCTCCTCCTCCTCCTCCTCCTCCTCCTCCTCCTCCTGTGATGATCGTGTGCAGTGCGAAGGCGTATGATTAATTAACGACGGGCGGGCTGGCGGGCGTGGGTCGATGGGTGGGTAGGTTTGTGGGCGTGAGAGGGTGAGTTGGTGGGTAGGAGGGTTGCAGGCGAACGGCGAGGATAAAAGACGGAAAAAGGAAGAAAGAAAAATAAAGGATGAAGTTCAAAAGAGTTAGGTGGAAGGGAGATGTGGAAGTTTAAGTGAGGACGTAGATTTCGGTTTATTTGTGTATTACGATTATGATGTCTATGCATACCTCGTATAAGATTTTGTTTTCTTCCGTTCTTGTATTTGCATACGCGTAGATAGTGGGTTACGCATAATAGGGTCGACGGTGAGCTTGTGTAATCCACCCTCGGCGACGGGCGGGCGTGATATCCCATGATAGGAGCGAGGGAGGTTGGCTTCCTTGGTTCATTTTCAGGCGTGAAAATCGGCCAGACACGAATGTGGGCGTCCTGGTTGCGGTGATGCAAGGCGGAGGCGGGTGGACGGAAGGGATGAAAGGGTAGGGTGGGAGGGAAGGACGGGAATGGGGGAAAGGGGTACATTACGTCACGATGGACGCGTGGGCGGTTCATCGCATCATCTCCTTTGGTCACGCGCTGCCGCCCACCCTGTGTCCGACGTCGCCCCCGCCGCCCACCGGCCTGCCGCCCGCCCACCGTGCAGCAGGGATTACATTACAGCTGTTGCATCTCTTTATGTCGGCGTTGTGGGCTGCGAGGGAGCCAATTTGTGCGCCCTTATCTGCCGCCATGCTCCGGCGACTCTGTTTACATCGCAGATTTAGTCGGATTTGCGGCCGCCTTGTTTCTTCGGGTCTCGCTCCTCCGCTCTTTTTCGTGGCATATTTATGTGGCTTTTATGTTGGTTGGGTTTGGTTTGCACTCTCTCTCTCTCTCTCTCTCTCTCTCTCTCTCTCTCTCTCTCTCTCTCTCTCTCTCTCTCTCTCTCTCTCTCTCTCTCTCTCTCTCTCTCTCTCTGCCCCCTCCCCCTCCCCCACTCATCTACATAAATCCCCGCTCTCTCCAAGTGTGCCCCACATAAACAGCATGTCGAGGCCCTGCGAGAGCCACTGTGCGGGTTTAAGCCAGGTATTCAACCCAGCCAACTTTCTCAACAGCCCCACCCCGTCCTCTTCCTGCCCTCCCTTCCCATCCCCTTTCGCCCTCCGCCCCCTCTACGGGCACTATCACCAGCAGCATCCTTGGCCGTGATCTTGGCCCTCTCGTGCCCAGGCGGCGGGGACCGGGGCCAGGGCCAGGGTAAGGGGCACCAGCGGGGCACCGTTACGCTTCCGTGGCCCCTTCGCGACAAGCGCTAACCCTTCCCTTCCCCCTCCCCGCCTTCCCTCCTCCCTCCCCTCCCCGCCTTCCCTTCGCGCACGTACTACTCAGGAGGTCGAGTTGGTTTATTGGGTCGCTACGGTTTGGTATATTAGCATGAGGAGGACGGGTGGAGGACGAGGGAAGAGGGAGGGCACGGGGGAGGCTGCGAGGAAGGAAAGGGAGGGGGAGAAATCAAGTGTATATTTGAGAATGAGGGGACAGGAAGAAAATAAAGAGAGAGAGAGAAAGAGAAAGAGAGAGAGAGAGAGAGAGAGAGAGAGAGAGAGAGAGAGAGAGAGAGAGAGAGAGAGAGAGAGAGAGAGAGAGAGAGAGAGAGAGACGTGTAACGAGCGCCCATACTGATGAAGACCGCAACAATGGTGAAGGGTCAGCGAGGCGTGGATGGTAGCGGGATGTTGCACATGGTCAGTACAGAGGGGGGTAGGGAGGGGTAGGGGTGTAGGGAGGGGGAGAGTGGTGGGGGTAGGAAGAGGAGGAGGAGGAGAGGGGAGTGAGAGGATGGGAGTAGGGGGAGGGGGAGGGGGATAGGAAGGGGACGGGAGATGGGTAAGGGGGGAGGTATGAAAAGGGACGAAAGGAGGGTGGGGAGGTAGGGGGGAGGGAATGGGGGTGGGAAGGGGTAGTAGAAATAGCCGAGATGATAGTTACACTGATTTAGTAGAGACACTTACAACATGTGAGTGCCTTTCTTCGTAATACTTATACTAATACACATTTCTTCTTTTTCTTTCCCAGGTGAGTGCGAATAGAGAAGAAGAAAAGGGGGGACATGCAGAAGGTGGTTTGGCTGACGGAGGAGACCAGAGGCGGCGGTAAGTACCTTCTTCTTGAAGCGTTTCCTTGAGGGAGGTGGTACTCTCAGGAGGGAAAGACCACGGAACGCGACCCGGGAAAAAAGACAAGAGAGAATTAGGAGGAGAAGAAGATAATGATAATTCAATGGAAGAGGTGTGGTTTAATTGCGGCGGCCATAACGCGAATGAAGGAGAAGAAATAAATGAAAAAAAAAAAAAAAGGCAGGATGAGGTAGAAGAGAAACGGTTAATTAGAAAAGACACTCTTGGCTACCACGCACCTAAGACCAATAAACTCATTACAAGAAAAGGTAGAAAGAGCAACAAATAACAGATAACTATCACCCCTTTTGGGAAAGGGGAGGGGGGAGGGTTAGGCAAGGGTTCTCTCCCTCCCCCCCCAAGAATCCGTGGTATGAGGAGCCGCGGAACATGGAATGGGCGTGCGGGCGAGCTGGGGTAGAGGGATAGGGGGATGGGTAGGGGGAGAGGGAAGGAGAAGGGATAGGGACATGGGTAGGGGAGGAAAGGGGTAAGGGGAAGGGGAATGGGCAAGGGGGTGTCGGGGCGTGCGTGTGCCATCTGATAAAGGGGAACGCGGATTCTGCGAGGAAGACCGTCGGGGATTGTTTGCGATTGTCGACTCCTTTTAGGTCCGCGCGGGGAAGTGTTTTCGAATGGCCTGCTCTCGGCTGATTCGGATCGCCTGTTTCGGACTGTGTTCTCTTAGCTTTCCTTTTCGTTCTCTCTCTCTGTCTCCCTGTGCCCCCTTTCCTTCATTTTCCCTCTCTGTCTCTCTCTGCCCTTTGCCCTTCCCTTTCTTTCTCTCTCTATATCCCTCTGCCCCCTTTCCTACCTTTTCCCTCTCTGCCTCTCTCTGCCCTTTGCCCTTCCCTTTCTTTCTCTTTCTATCTGCCTCTACCCCTTTTCCTTCCTTTTCTTTCTCTCTCTCTCTCTCTTCTTTCGCGCCGCACCCTTCCTTCCCGGCCCCACCCTCTCCCGGCGAACGTGTTTATATAACAGATCCCGGGGCCTCGGGCAGTGTTCCTTGCTTTCTTTGCTATCATTTGTGACTAATATTTTCGCAAGATGGTATCGCGGCCGTTGAGCTTTGCGGTGAGGATGAGGATGAGGGAGAAGGATGGAGGAGGAGGAGGAGGGAGAAGGATGGAGGAGGAGGAGGAGGGAGAAGGATGGAGGAGGAGGATGAGGGAGAAGGATGGAGGATGAGGATGAGGGAGAAGGATGGAGGATGAGGATGAGGGAGAAGGATGGAGGATGAGGATGAGGGAGAAGGATGGAGGATGAGGATGAGGGAGAAGGATGGAGGAGGAGGAGAGGGAGGGTGAGAGAGGATATGGGAAAGGATGAGGATGAGGGAGAAGGATGGAGGAGGAGGAGGGTGAGGGTGAGAGAGGATATGGGAAAAGAGGAGGATGAGGGAGATGGGAAAGGATGAGGAGATTTGTGTAGCCAACGAGGGTAATGTACAGGATCGAGAGAGAGAGAGAGAGAGTGAGGGAGGGAGAGGGAGAGGGAGAGGGAGAAGGAGAAGGGGGTATAGAAAGAGTCGTTGTTGACTTAGCCGATTCGGTCCCAAAGGCCGCTTTCAGGGCTCCGTTTGCTCTCTCCGGGCTAAGCAGATTTCCCCAAAGAATGAGCCATTGATCTTGGGCATCTTGTTGGTCTTTTTTATTATTATTCTTATTCTCTTCTCTATCCCTTTCTCTTCTCTTTTCTTCCTTTGTCTTTTTTATCTTTGCTTAGGGATTCTCACACGCTTGGATATACAAGGTTTACTGGTCCTGTTTGCATTTCATATAATCGGGGGATTTTAAAGGGGGGGGGGGGAGAGGTATCTGACTGTGTGTTCGGTATTTGATTCCATTAAAATAAACGGATATTTGCGCTTTATCTTGTTTGGGGTTATTATTATTATTATTATTATTATTATTATTATTATTATTATTATTATTATTATTATTATTATTATTATTGATTATATTACTCTATTACTCGCCAATGAAATGTCACAATTTTTTTAATGTGCCGGGTCATAGGTCCTTCCTTTCGAGGGTAAAGACTCGATCCTCAAGCTTAATCCTTGCATGTTGTTTTCTTTCTTATCTGTTCTTTATCTGTAATTTACGGGTCAGCGCCACCTGACTCGGCCCTCCGACGCCGCCGGAGGTGACGTATCAACGGGCGTCCGTGGCCTTCCGTGGCTCCGTTTTATTTTCATTTAAGAACGCCATTAAACATTCATGAGCTTTGCGTTAAGTGCGCGGGTTCATTTCGGGATTTATGGGCGGGGGGGCAAGGGGCGTGCGGAGTGGGGGGGGGGGTGAAGGGGCTGGCTCTCCCCTGGGTTGATTCACGCTGGGTTAATTCGGGCAGTGGGAGGGGCGAAGGGGGGGATGGCGGTCAGGGAGGAAGGGGGTAATGGTTTTAATGTATTTTAATGGGATTCAGTCGGCTTTTCGATGGCAGTACGTGATACCTTTGGTGGAGGGAGGGGGGGGAAGGGTTTCTCTTTTTGTTGATATGCCACCCGATGCGCCCAGGGTGCGAGCTCACGCCGATGACGCCCACCCCGCCCACTCTTGCCTGTCATGTGATTCCGTGACGAAGACGAGGCCGCGGGTCGTTCCGTGGTCGTCGGAGTGGTCGTAATGCAATGTACTTCCCCCGGAGCCAGTTCTCGCCCGGGTGTTGCCATCATCGTCGTCGTGATGGGATGTGCGAATGGCCCTGTACTCATTTATTTTGTATTGGCGGTCGCTTGATTGAATTTCTGCTTTTATGTATTGCTTCATTGAATTTTTTCCCCCCTTCGTCTGGGCGCTTCGTGATATCCGTCTAAATTTAGGCCTATATAATTTGAGTACGAATTGTCTATCCATCATCCATCCTGTCTATCTATCGATATTTATATATCTTCTCCATTCTTTATCATAATATCCATCCATATTGGGCAAGGCCTTAGAGGCATGGCTGTCGTGTGGGCACAATTAGGCATGTGCCACGCTGCCCCGTAAACAATACCCACTCTTCGATCTAAAGTGCCCACGGCCGTGCGCCCACGAGAGGGTGTGGGAAGTGGCGGCGGTCGGTGGAGAAAGAAAGGGTGAGAGAAAGAAAAATAAAGATGAGGAGAGAGTGGGGAAGAAGAGGGTAAGAGAGATGATAGGGTATGGATAGGGAATGGAGAGGAAAGAGGAGGAACAAGGAGAAAGGGAGAGGGTTTGATAGGGGAGGAGGAAGGAAGGAACGAAAGGTCGGAGGGAGACGAATACAGTACAGGGAAGAATCGAGAAGGATAGAAAGGAGAGAAGAGGAGGAGGAAGTGCGAAGGAAGGGAAGGCCCGCTGCTCGCTGGATCCTCTTTGGGAAAACATTGGATCATGACTTTCCGGAATTCCAGGCGGATTAGGGGAACGGGGCCGGCCTGAGTGTCTCGTTGACGCCACTTGAGGAGGTGCCGAGGAGCTACGAGAGGGGGGGGGGGGCAGTGAAGGGAAGGAGGGAAGGAGGGGAGGGAGGGAGGGAGGGTAGGGATATAAAAGGTGAAGGGGTAGAGGGAGGGGCGGAGGGAAGGATAAGGGAGGGTAGGGAGAGGAAAGTGAGGGATGGTTCCGCGACAGTGAAGCCTCGTTGCCGTCGTCCCGGAAGGCGCTTGCGTGGAGGAAGTGACGTGTGGAGGTGAGGTTTCCATTTTACTTTCAAAGGTGCCCGAGTGGAGATGCTGCAGCGGAAGAGCGAGATAGATGTGATCGTCGAGGAGTGACGCCATACTTCACCACCTCCTCCTCCTCCTCCTCCTGCTCCTTCTCTCCCTCCTCCGTCTCTCCTTCCCTTTCCCTCTCCCTCCACATGTGTGCTGTGTGGTACAGCGGTAGCGGTCTCGTCGAGCAATCTTGCTGACCTGCGTTCAAATCCCTCGCCATTTTGGTAACTCCGGCCATTCCTTGCACACAGGGGATAACTTAGAAGCAAAATGAAACAGACACTGTCACACCAAGAATATCCGTAACAAATGGAATCAAACTAAACCTCTCCCCTTCCCTCTCCCTCTCCCTTTCCCTCCCCCTTACCTCTCCCTTCCCTCTCCCTCCCCCTTACCTCTCCCATCCTTTCCCCCCTTCCTCTCCCCTCCCCAGCCCCTCCTCTTCTCCCTCTTCGAATCTCAAGGGAGACGAGGCTTCTGAATGCAGCGTCTATTCCCTCCCTCCCCTTCCCCCTCGTTTTTTAAACCCCCCAGTCGACAGATGTTTGAAATGTGTCTGTCTGTCTGTCTGTCTGTCAATCTATCTGTCGATATCATTTGGCGGAAGAGACGTGATGCGCAGTTAATCCCTGCGGCGCGAAGCAATCTCTCGACACGGAATGAAATGACAGAGAAACGATCCCTGATTCGCGTATCGGTGTCACCCACGCCTCAGAGGTACGGCGGAGAGCGCGTCGGGTGACAGTCGCGAGTGATTGGGAGTGATTGGGAGCAATTGGGTGATCGGCATGAGCGGGGTGACAGGTCTGCCACACGCCATTAGCGCCATTGACAGGTGTGGGGGGGGGTTGGGGGGTAATGGTGGTAGAGGTGACAGTGGCACTCATGGCACGGTGGCGGTCGCGAGGGACACGGTGCTGTTATTCGTGTGATGTGTGTGTGTGTGTGAGTATTTTTTCTTTCTCTTGCATTTCTGTTTCTTTCTCTTTTTTCTATTTCTTTATCTTTCCCTTTCCTCCTTAACCTCTTCCCTCTTCCTTCTCCCTTCTTACCCCCCCCTCCCCCCAGCCCTTTCCGAGACCAAGAGCGCGTGACACAGCAGCGGCGAAGGGAAATCGACGTCTTGTTGGATATAGTGCGGTGACGGTGAGCTTTTGGAAGAAAGCTTTTTAGCGACGCTCTCTTTTCTTCTCTTCTTTTTTGTTCTCTCTCTCTCTCTCTCTCTTTCTCTTTTAAGGGCGCGGAATGCCTTTTGCTTCGTGCGGGAGGTAATTCGATTAGCTGCTTGGCCCATTTTTGGCTTTTGTTAATAGAAGGATGGGTATTGGGGCTGGGGTATGTGACATGCGAGAAGCGATAGGTAGAAGAGAAAGGGGAAAGAGGTGGAAGGAAATGAAAATAAACGAAAGGAAGGAAAAGGGCGATACATTAAATGAAATGAAAGGAAGGGAAGGGAGGCGAAGGGAAGGCGGAATAAAGAACTTACCAATTCGTACATATGTATGCTTTTTCTTCCGCGTGTGTGCGCAAATTCTTGCATAAGTGCCGCTGCCCAGGTCCCGCCGGGTGGCTCGGGGTAGCAGGTCCCGTTAGCCGGGCGCCCACCTTACACCGGCGGTGCTGTTGGCTCGGTCGTCTTGTACCTTACCCCCGCCCTCTGCGCCTGCCCCGCCCACCGCAGTCATCATGGCCGGTCGTGTTATGTTAACGACATTGCGTTGTTTTTTTTTGCGGTTTGCTCATTACCCGAGCGAGGCCACCGAACTGCCCTCACCCCCCCGGCGACGCATACCGCGATAACGACTATTAGAGGTCGTGGTGCCCCTGAATCGCAGGCTCACGCAAGGGGCTTTGCTACCGTGTTGCATGTGGGTTTTGCCGCATAAGAGCACACAGATCCATGTGCATTCTTAGAAAAAAATGACACATCGTCTAATTCTCGCAAGTATACGCAAACCCAATCTCTCGTTCTTAAAAAAACGCACATATTCTCTAGTACACGCCCAGTACCAGTCTCACGTACACGTAATCACATTCGCACATAATTACTTACACACAATGATGCACACGTAACTACATACACACACGCGGTCACACACAGGAGGAAGAGGACCTACTTCTGAAGGTGCTGCGTCAGGGAGCCGTTGTTCCCTGGGATTGTTTTGGGTGTCGCCTTTTTTTTAAAAGGGGGGGGGGGGTGTAGTGGAATAGGAGGGGAGTTTGAAATATTCTGTTTATCGTTGTCCTTTATTTCGTTATCTTTGTTTATACGTAAGAAATTTCCCTTCTCTTCTCTTTTCTATACACTCGTTTTATTTACCTTTCCCCCCTCTCCGTAAATTGATTCTTTCCACAATGCTAACGGCTTTTGCTATTTCCCCTCCTCCGATTACCTTGTTCATGCGCTGACCACCGTGAGTCAGCGTTACCGCCCCCTCCCCCACGTGAAAAGTACCCCTCTTGACCCCCTCTTTCCATCTCCCCCCCACTACCCCACAGCCTTATTCACCCCCTCCCCCCCTTCAATCACCCACTTTTCCTTAGGATGAGTATGGGTCAACTTTTTTTTTTCTTTTTCTTTTTCGTGTTTTCTGTTACGTTTTTGTATCTACCCCTTTTTTAATTTTGGCTTTTCGATTTTTCCTTTGTTTTCTGCCTCTCCTTTCCCTTCTCTATTTCTTTCCTTCGTTCCTTCTTATTGTTTTCTTCTTGTGAGGATTAGGTCGAGGTGTTTGTGCTTCCGCAAGTTAATTTGAGAGAGAGAATAGATAGATAGATAATTAGATTGGTGGACAGATAGGCAGGTAGATGGATAGATTGAGAAAAGGTTGATAGAAGTTAGATAGACATATAGATATAGGTAGATTAATAGATAAGTGGATAAATAGATAGACAGATAGATAAAGAAACTGCTAATTTCAATCAAGGGAAAGAATTCTTCGCCTTTTCTTCTCGCCGGACAAAAGGATTCGTTACAATTGCCATCTTCGTCGCCGTCGTCGTCGTTGGTGCTAAGGTATCAGGCGCTCTTTTTGAGTTTTTTTTTTTTCTTCTCTCTTTTCTTCAATTTTGAGTATAAAGAGACGTATCTGTGTCGCCTGTTCTGGATTCTCTCGCCGTGTCTCCTACTTCTTTGAGTTTTCCTGTATACCGCTTTTTTTTTCTCTCTTTTTTTTTTTTAATGTTTCTTGGTCGTTTTTAATCGTTTTCCGTTTCTTCGTCGTCGAAACTGTATATTAATGACCATTTTTGCCCCCTCTCGCTCTTTCCTCTCAGTCTCTATGTGGGTGAGTGTGGGCGTGTGGGCGAGGGTGGGGGTGGGGGTGGGGGTGGGGGTGGGGGTGGGGGTGGGGGTGGGGGTGAGAGGGAGAGTGAGGGTGAGGGTAAGAGGAAGGGTGCACGTTAGTGTACAAACGATCGTGAATATATTTTGCGTTAAAATGAAAGGAAGAAAAGAAACGCGTATTTATATTGCGGGAAGAAACGAGTAAGGTTTGTTTAGAAGCCGGTTATTGGTGTGATCGCAGCCGGCTTCCCTTTGTTGAAAGACCTACGAAATCTGCCTTTTATGCCTGTTAAAAGCAGCAGCCCCGGGGACCGCGCCATGGGCCTTCAGAACCATCCCCGCGCGCGTGTGTAGGGTATGTAAACAAACGCCCGGATTATCGGCAAATGTGCTCGCTAATGCCCTTAATGTAACCGGTGGAGTCGCGTCGCCTCCCTTTCTTCCTGTCCTCGGCTCCTCCTCTTGCCTTTTCCTCACTTACCCCCCCTCCCCTCTCCTCCCTTACCCCCCTCCCCTCTCCTCCCTAATCCCTCTCTTCTCTCCTCCCCTATTCTAATCCCCCTCTCCCCTCTCCTCTTCCTTCATCCCTGGCATAGGGAGATTTTTTCATCAGCCCCCCTCTCACCCCTCACGTCTCCCTCCCCCCTCCCCCCCTCCCCCCTATCCGATAAGCCTCCTTGTCCTTTGAGTCCTGCGGAAATCTGTGCCTCCGACTCGACTTCTGGGTCGGCGAGAGAGGAGAGATTATCCCAAAGGAAGCTTTTCTTGGGAGTAAATGGCGAGAGAGGAGGAGGAGAGGCTGCACTGGGCGAGGATGTAAATGAGATGGGAGAAGGCGAGGAGAGATGCTGCATCCCGTCTTGCCTCGTCCTTCCTCCTCCCCTCCCTCTCTCTCCCTCTCTCCCCTCCCTTCTCTCTCTTTCGTCTCTTTTTCCTTCATCCCTGAGTGCTTTCCTCTTTCTTTCCTTCTCTCCTTCCTTCATCACGCAGTCCTCGTCTGTTCCTTTCTCTTCTGCTTTCATCACCCAGTAACCCCCCTCCTCTTCCCACCCCATCTTTCCTCCCCCCCCCCCCCCCCCCCCCTTCGTAAGAGCCGCCTGGCAACATGGGCAGTGCGGGATGCGACTACAACCCTCCCCCCCCCCTTCCCCCCCAAACCTCCGCCCTTCGCTTTGTCTAACATTTTTATTTTTTATTTTATTTTCATTTCTTTAATGTGAGGGTAAGAATACCCAGCGTTCCTCGGTCCCTCTCCTCCCTCCGGCGTTGCATACTTGCGTGCGTGCGTTGCGTTCCTGGGGAAGGGCGCCGCGACGTGGCTGATGGATGGGCGGCGGGCGAGCTCGCGGTGTGAAGCGAGAGGGTCCTGCTGAAGGTGCCCGCGAGGATGCCGTGGTTGGGGTTCCTGCGGGATGTCCCTGGCTGGTTCCTCGGTCTTGCTTTTGTTTCTCCTTTTACTTCTTCTTTCCTTTTCTCCACTCCCTTTGTATCTTACCCTTTCTATTCGTTTGCTCTTTTTTCTCTCTCTCAGCCTCTTACTTTTTTCTCTTTCGTGTCCTCTTTTTTTTTCCATTATCTTATTTCCCCCCCGTATTTTTCCTCCTCTTTCTCTCTTTTTCCCATTTCCGTATTTTTTTCCTCCTCCTCCTCCTCCTCCTCTTCCTCTTCCTCCTCCTCCTTCTCCTCCTCCTCCTCCTCCTCCTCCTCCTCCTCCTCCTCCTCCTCCTCCTCCTCCTCCTCCTCCTCCTCCTCCTCCTCCTTTTCCTCCTCCTCCTCCTCCTCCTCCTCCTCCTCCTCCTCCTCCTCCTCCTCCTCCTTTTCCTCCTCCTCCTCCTCCTCCTTTTCCTTCTACTCCTCCTCCTTTTCCTTCTCCTTTCTCGCGCCATGACGGCATTCCTCCATCAGGATTTATTTACGTGTCGTGTAGTATGAGCCACGCGAAGGCCAAAGACATATTTTAGTCTCTTTTTTTTTCCTTTTCTTTTCCTTTTTCGAGTGTGATCGTGAGGGATTTTATGACCCTCCATGAGTGTCTTCGATAATGTGGGGGGGGGGGGGGATTCCTTTCGCGCTCTACGTCTCCTGTAATTACTCTCCTCGAATAACGGTTCTGCTTTTGTAACGCCTCTGCTCTTGTATTATTGAGGTGTGCTTGTACAGAGGCTCTGCTTGTATGTGGAATATACTTCTTATGACGAGCACTTTTATGCCGAATCTGCTTGTATGACGACCACGGTTATATCGAATCTGCTTGTATGACGACCACGGTTATATCGAATCTGCTTGTATGACTACCACGGTTATATCGAATCTGCTTGTATGACGACCACGGTTATATCGAATCTGCTTGTATGACGACCATTTTTATATCAAGTCGATATTATAACGACCCACCTCCTCGAACTGTCTCTCGCAAGGGAACACGGTGAAGCAACCATTTTTTTTTTTTTTTCGTAACTTTCTTGTCCAGGGAAACGATTTATTTCTGGACGCTCGTGGTTGTGGTCGAACAGAAATGGTAATGAAATGTGACACGTAATCATCATGCTCGAGGACGGGGCCTAGTTACGTAGACAAAAAGGCCACATAAATTGACCAGGTTGTTAGGGACACTCCAGGAGAGGGTGATGAGTGGCGTGGGGTTTGGGGGTATTGGGGGAGGGGGAAGGTTGGGGGTCGAGGAGGGGGTTTAGGGATGGAAGCATTGGGGGTATTGGGGTGGGGGAGTAAAGTAGGGGGTGATATGGAAGGGGGATAGGGGGGGAAGAGGGCTAGTGTGGGGGGGAGGGAGGAGGAGGATGGGGCATTAAAGGTGGGGGGAGGGGGCGTGGAGGTAAAGGTGACTGACAGCGATGTGTCCCGTCTATTGTTCCGCTCGATACCTGGCGAGACTCCCCGGTACCTGGTATGAATGCTGTGTACCTGCAATAGATCGAGATAACTGGAATTACTGGGATTAAAAAGAAAAAAAAAAGCTAAAGCTGGGAGGAGATGAAAAGAGAAAGGAAGAGAGAGATGGACAGATTGGAAGTAATGAGAATTGCGAACATTACTCAGTGACCCCACGATCTTACGCTGTGATAATGCCCTGGCCGTGATCAGATACTCAGGGTACTAAAATACTCAGAAAATTCAGAGACTTGGAAATACTCAAATACTTGGGATATTCAGATATAAGGTCAGGATACCCAAATACTCATGAGATACAGTTACTCGGGTTACCCAAATACTCCAGATACTCGCAGAAGGTTGTATCCGAATGAAACTCAACGTTCTTTATCGCAAAGGACTGACAATATTCCTAATTACTGTACTTTAAATGTACTTACTGCAAGAGCCTCCTGTGCAATGTTGCCACGTCGTAAAAAGGGGAAAGGTGGGGGGGAGTTATATTGTTGGGGATTGTGGTTATGGAGGTGTAGGATTAGGGATGTGGGGCTGTAGGATTGGGGGATATTGGGGGGGTTGTAGGATTAGGGGGTATGGAGGATTGTAGGATTGGAGGACGAGGGGGTTGTAGGATTGGATGATGTTTGGGGAGTTGTTGGATTCGAGGATCTGGGATAGTGGGGTTTTCGGGAGGTTTAGGGTGTAGGGTAAGTTGTGTCGAGGCTCCGTTAGCCAGGTCATTAGCCCGAGGATCTCCAGAGTCGTCGCGGGCATCATTACCCAGGCCGCAAATTGCTCGGTCTGGGTGTCGGGGCGCTTGTTTGGTCGAGGGACTTGGATGGTGATGGTGGTAATGATGATGATGATGATGATGATGATGATGATGATGATGATGATGATGATGATGATGATGATGATGATGATGATGATGATGATGATGATTGTAGTCATGGTTATGGTGATGATTATGATGATTGTCATGGTTATGGTGATGATTATGATGATTGTCATGGTTATGGTGATGATTATGATGATTGTCATGGTTATGGTGATGATTATGATGATTGTCATGGTTATGGTGATGATTATGGCGATGGTGAAAATGTGATCGTGGCGGCTGTTATGGTTGTATTGATATTTGCTTTGGTTATTTTTATTTACCGTTATTATTTCTCCAGAAAAACCATAAATCTTAAGAACTGCGCCTGAGAAAAAAAAAAAAAATCACAGCCAAACGGACCTCGGGGGAATGTTTATTTTCACTTAACGGCGCATCGACATTAAGCCATTTATCTTCGAAGAGAGAAAATGAGAAAATAAGGGGAGAGGAGAGAGGCCGAGGGAGGAGAGAGATGCCGAGGGAGGAGACGAGAGATTAGGCGAGACTCGGGCCTTGTAATTATTTGCTTTGCGGGGGAGCGGCGGCTGGGAGATGGACTATGGCAAGGACTCAGGGATGCTGGGCCGGGCGGTGGTGGTGATGGCGATCCTCGTGGGGAGGGATGTTGGAGGAGGAGAGGGGCTTCATTCGCGTGTGTTGGAGAGGTGGAAGCGGGAGGGAGAGGAGGAGTAGAAGAGGAGTGAGAGAAAGAGGAGATATGAAATAGGGGATATGAAATAGGAGAAAGATGGGGAAACGTGCTGTATGGATCGCTACTTCTGGTTGCGTTAAAGTTGTAATGTCTTCGCGTGAATTTTGGTTAAGTCGTCAGGCCTGGAGAAAAGAATTCGGACCATTAGGAAAGCAAGAAAGAAAAGGAAAACAGAGGCAACAGCAGGGGAGTGGAGGAGAGAGCAGGTCTGTCTTTGCGGTGGCTGGAGAACGCGCGGTGAAGGGGAGGGAGGGGGTGAAGAGCGGAGGGAGGGAAAGGGAGGAAGGAGGGGGGAGGGGGGAGTGTCAGGGCAGCCGGTCGGGGGTAGGGGCAGGGGAGGGAGCAGGTAAGGGCAGGCACGAGTCGTAAATCTATAAGGTCCGACAGGATACATGAGCTCGCCACACCGCCGTCGTGAAACTCCCTTGTAATTTCTGGAGCCAAAGACCCGCCGTCGCCGTCCGCCCGCCCGCCCGCCCGCCCGCACTTCATTTGGCGGACGAGGCTCATTGCTGATTGGTCGGGGCGCTAATGGGGCTTCGAGCGCTGATGGATTGCGGGGAGGAAGGATAGCAAGAAGACGGAAAGAGAAGAAGAAAAGGAGATAAAGGGAAAGATTAAGAGGAATATGAATGGTTATAAAAATCCCAAACCTTAGCGAATAGGATTGATTTGTAGTGTTTTTTTGCTCCATCGTCCATGGACCGACGTTCGTTGCGCAAAGGTGACGGCGAGTGTCCGGCGGGCGGGCCATATATCATCCGAGCCGCACTCCTCGGCGCGGTCGCAGGAGGGGGGAGGTTCCACGCCATTGCCCGTTTTCAAAGGACTTTTTTCGGGAACCCGGGGAGTTGCGGTGATCCTACGGGCGGGGTGCGCGTTCCTCCCGGGTGGAAAAGCGCGCACGTGCGACCGGCCTCTCCATCCCCCTCCCTCCCCTCCGTAGGCCTAGGGTGCAACGGCGAGAATGCTTTGTTGAATATTAAAAAGGGTGGTTTCGGGATTTTTGAGTTGCGGTAATCGCGATGGGGCTTTGTAGGGAGAGCAGGGCGTGGTCAGTGATAGTCTGCCGCTCGCCGGAGAGTAATTTGGCGTTGCATCAGTGTTATTTTTGGGATGGATTGCCGGCGTCCCGTGGCCGAGGCCGTGGCGGAGCGAGCCGATAACTGCCGTTGCGTCACAATGCGTCTTTCTGGTCCTTGGAGAAGCGATCGGCGATGACGCAAGACCTTTCCGGCCGGTCGCTGGACGAGACCACGCCCTTTCGCCTTCTCGGACTGAACTGAATCGGTCACCTGCACCTCCCCCTCACCCCCTCTAGCGTAAATTCTCCGCGCGGACTCGGTTGCTCGTCGCCCGTTACTTGTAATCGGCGGACGAGCGGTCGCAGGGTCCCTTGGAAGCCCCGACGCCGTTCCGCTGCGTTCAGGCGTTCAGGCGTTCAGGCGTTCGGGCGTTCAGGCAGTCCGACGGCAGCGGCGGCGACGAAGGACGTGGCTGCAGGGAATAAGACTTCCAGGAACGAGATGCTGCGTCGAGAAGGGCGTGGGATGCTGCGTCGAGAAGGGCGTGGGATGCTGCGTCGAGAAGGGCGTGGGATGCTGCGTCGAGAAGGGCGTGGGATGCTGCGTCGAGAAGGGCGTGGGATGCTGCGTCGACTCAAATCTCCTGCATGAGAGATCTCCGAGCTTTTCATTCGTTCTCTCACGCACAATAAGCTGCGAACGGCTTAGCGGATTTTCTGGTGAAGGGGTGATGGGCGGCCCGTCCTGTGGCCTTATGCGTACTCGAATGCTGGTTTGGGCGCCCTTTCTTGTGAGATGCCTCCTGCGACCCTTCTCTCTCATCTCTCAGAAATAAATCTTTATGAATATTGTATGGATTTTTTTCTTCTATTGTTAGAGAATGCTAAGCTCGTGAACATGCAGCCCCGGACTCATGATGGTCCTGAAGATGACGTTGCAAGATGAGCATCGATGAATAGCAATTTCCCCGTATCTTCATTAAAAAAAAAAAATCTCTCTCTCTCTCACCCTCCTTTCTAATTCCCTCGCGATTCGTGTCCGGCGTGGTTTCGCTCCGCTTCGAGTTCCGTCGCCGCACCGCACCGCATACTTTCGTGAATTTATCGCCGGCGCTGGTGCGTGACCCGTGAGTGACGGCGGCGGCGGCGGCGGCGGCGGCGGCGGAGGGGTGCCTGGGCTTGGGGTGCCTCGACGATCCAGCGGGGCCGCAAAGTGACGGTCGCCGCTGCAGGAGGAGGAATGGGGGTTGGGGTGATGGTGTAGGTGGACGCGGAAAGGGTGATGATGAGGATGGGTTTAGAGGGGGGGTCTCCTCCGTCATCCCCCCCCCCCCTTCCGCCGCCCGTCGACGATAGCCCGGCCGCAGCGCGCGCGGTGAAATACGGCCGGGGTCTCAGGATGTGGTTAATCTTTTCTTTTATTCTTGCTATTTTCTTCGTAGCGTTTTCTTCGGTCGTTTCTCGCCCGATAAATATAGAAGATCGGCTTTTTTTTTTTTTTTTTTTTTTTACCGTTTTTCTTTTCTTTTCACTTCATTTACTTAAGGTTCGGCGTCTTGTTCCTATACACTTATCATTACCCCTTAAGATCTTTTCCTCTTTCTCTCATTTTCTTAATTCTGTATCTAAACACGAGGCGTGGTTAGCCCACCCCCATCCCCCCTACCCCCGCGCCCATTCGACAGTACCCCATAACTTACCATCTATTTCCCCCCCGCTATTACAAACCAGACTTCAACAATGGCATTTTTCTCTTTCCTTTTTTTTTCTCGTTTTCTTCTTTTTTTATGTTGTCGAGGTAAGTGGGGATGGAGGGGGCGGGGGGTTATTTCAGAGTGGGGAATTTGGTAATGACTATTTTTGTTATGGAAATTACTTTTTTTCTTTTTTTTTGAATTCGAAAATTGTATTTTTAAAGAATGATGACGTTCATAGTAAGACAAATATATATATATATATATTGTAGTGTCTCCCCAATCGTGATGTCCCCCCCTACCTCTCTTCCCTCCCCCCCCACTTTCCCCTCCTCCTTCGTGATAGACACCTATTTGTCTCGAACTCTAACGAAGAACACGGCTGACCGTCGAACACCTATATATTTTTTTTCCTCATCATTATTTTCCGAAACGTCATCGTCATTACACCGGGCCTTATATGCGCGTGAAGAAGCGGCCATATCAACCATACATCACCCGGACCCTTGATAGCTTCATCAGGGTTATGCTCATATAGGGGGACGTAATGGAAAGGGGGAGGGAGGGAGGGGGTTGAGTCGAGGGGAGGGGAGGGGAGGTAGGAGGGGAATAAGGGGGGGATGGGAAGGGGAGGGGAAAAGGGAGAAGGGGAGGAGGAGGAGGAGGAGGAGAAGGAAAAAGGGAGAAGGGGAAGGAGAAGACTAGGTCTGAAAGGGGGAGGAAAAGAGGAAGAAAAAAGCTGTACGAAGAGGAAGCAGAAGGAGAAGAAGACTAGGACTAAAAGGGGGAGGAAGAGAAAAGCTGTAAGGAGAAGGGAAGGGGAAAGGGAAAGGGGAGTAATTGGACGTTGTGCTGGACGCTCACCTTAACGAGCGATGTCTCTTTGTGTTCCTTATCACTCGGATTACCTTTTCTAAATTCGAAGCGGAGGAGGGACGAGAGAAAGAAAAGGGAGGGGGGGGGTTAGTGGTCATTAGTTTCGGGCGTGTGGGCGTGCGTGGGTGGATACTTGTTTGCTTTGTTTACAGTTTCTCTGCCTTTTCTTGTTTTGGTTTGAATCCGACGTTTTATTTCGTTGGTCGCCTTTCTCCTTTTCTCTTTTTTTTTCTCCCATTCCCTCCCATTCCCTCCATTCTCTCCCCAGATACTCTTTCCTTTCCTCTTCCTCGTTTCCTCGTATGAAGAAGCACAATTTTTTGGTGAAAACTGTTTCCTGCGGATGAGAGATCCTCCCCCCCCCCCCCTTCCTCTTGTCTTGCGCGCTGGTACCAGGCACAGCGAGGTAGAGAAGGGGAGAGAGGAAGAGAAGGAGAAGAGGAAAACGAGGTTGAGGAAAGGGAGAGAAAGAGGAATGGGGAAAAGGAAGAGACGAGGAAGGGACAGGAGGAAAAAGGAGAGGAAGGAGAAGGAGAAGGAAAAGGAAAAGGAAAAGGTAATGGAGACGCAGAAAAAGATGGACTAAGTTAGCCATCCAGGTGCCTTGCCACAGGGCAGCTGGTTCGCTTATAGCCTCGCCGGAGTGTTTTGCTCGTAATGCCACCGCTCGGATAATGGGTTTTTAATGTTTTCTTTCGGAAGGGTTGGTTTCAAGTATATATTCTGTGTCTGTGTACATATTTATAGACGTGCGTGTACCTGTGCGAGTTACTATGTCTGTCTGTCTCTCTGTGTGCCTCTGTTTCGTCTTTGCCTCCCTGCTCGAAATAGTATTTGATGCTTATACATATTTGTGTTCGTGTGTGTATGTTCTCTTATTTTATGAATCATTTCCTAATTCATTTAACGCCTTTTAGAGTGTCGAGTGTGAAAAGGCTCCCAAGATTAACGACTCGAATGCGCGACAACGTCTGGGTCGAGGCAATGATTGGTGGGGTGTGGGGGTGTGGGGGTGAGGGGGAAGGTGGTGTTGGGGGGGGGGTGTAGTGTTAAAGCAATTTTTATTTTGATAACGCGTTAATATTATCCGGTTGACGTGTTACCCATTAGTCCGCGAACCGCAATTACCCAGGTAGATGATAAAGTCAGCCGAGCGCCGTCGAAAGCCGCCGTCTCGGCTAACCCATCTCACCTCCTATCACCCTCTGACCCTCTCCCTTCCCTCCCCCAACCTTCCTTCTCTCCCCCTTTGATTCCCTCCCTTCCCCAACCTTCCTTCTCTCCCCCTTTGATTCCCTCCCTTCCCCAACCTTCCTTCTCTCCCCCTTTGATTCCCTCCCTTCCCCTTCTACCTCTCCCCCTTTCTCCCTCCGAACACATTTTATTACTCCCTCCTTTTGTATCCCCCTCCTCCCTTCCCTCTCTCTTCCTCCCTTCACTCCCCCCCTCCCTCCCTCCCCCTTCACTCCCCCCCCTTCCTCCCTCCCCCCTTCACTCCCTCCCCCTTCACTCCCCCCTCCCTCCCCCCTCCTTCACTCCCCCCCCCCCCCTCTTCTCTGGCCGTCTCTGATATTACTGTCACGACCTGTAGTTTTACGCTTGATCGCTGTCCTTCTGCGTTGCAAACGTGATGTTGGGGAGCTCTTTCACTTGGTTCACTTGTTGACTTGTTTATTTGCTTGTTGGTTTATATGGTTATTTGTTTGTTGTGTTCTGATACTTCCTTTCTTGATTGTCCTTTTGCTTTTCTGTTCTTTCCGCTTGTTATTCCTTCGTTATTAGCACCGCCTCTTCCTTCCTCTTCTCCTCCTCCTCCTCCTCCTCCTCCTCCTCCTCCTCCTCCTCTTCCTCCTCCTGCTGCTCCTCCCCCCCCCCTACCCCTCCTCCATCACTATTTATGCCCGTTATTAAGGGACGGGATTTGTGTTAAGTTGTGGACATATTTATGGCCGTCTTGTAAATATTACCTTTTTCACTTTTTTTTGAGTACGAAGTAAATTATCTTCCATGGGCTTCGAGGTGGCGAGGAGAGGGACGGTGTAAGTTCAGTGGAATTTGGCGTAGGTGCATATATTCTAGATTTGCATATAATTTTCACTCATTATGATGATGATGATGATGATGATGATGATGATGATGATGTGGAAATGTTTGTTGTCATTATTATTTTTACCCTTATCACCATCATCATCACCATCACCACCATCACCATCACCATCGCCATCCCTCTTATTTATTAGTTTCTCTTCGTTATGGTCGAGAGCATGCGAAGGTGAAGAGAACCACAGGTATGTTTCTTGGGTTCCGCCTCCATATACTCGATCGGGGCAGGACAGACCGCAGATTGAGCAAGGGGGGGAGGGGGAGGGGGGAAGGAGAGGGGAGGAGAGGAGAGGAGAGGAGAGGAGAGGAGAGGAGAGGAGAGGAGAGGAGGGAAAGGGGGGAGGTGAAGGGGAGGGGGAGGGGGAGGAGGGAGGGGGAGGGGGAGGAGGGAGAGTGAGGAAGGTTGGTTGGGAGGGGGTTGAGGAGGAGAGGGGGTTAGGGAGGGGGGTCGAGGAGGAGAGGGGGTAAGGGAGAGGGTAATGGGTTAAGGGGTTAGAGGAGGAAGAGGAGGAGGGGGAGAATCAGAAGGGAGGGAAGGGGATAAGGGGGTGAGGGGGGGGGAGCCGAGGCGAAGGTCTTACGAACATGATCCAGGGTTATAAATGAGAAGGAAAGGAGGGGAAGGGTAGGGGCGGGCTGGGGGGGGGGTTGTTGGGGATAGGAGGAAGGTAAGTTAGAGGGGGGGAAGGGAGGGAGGGAAGGAAGGAGGGAGGGAGGGAGGTATGCCAGCTGGACCAGAACTAATACAGGGACGCCACCACCTTCACCAGCTGTATCACCATCTGGGATCTGTGCCTCCATCTCCTTGTTTTATTCTCCTCGACCTTCAAGAAAGTCGCTGGCTGGTTCGTTATTCTATTTTTTTCTGTTTCATTTATTTAATCATTATTATTTTTTTTTTTTTAGGGTGGGATGGGAGTGGATTATGGTTATGACTCGAGTTTGTTATTGGGTTGTTATAACATTCAGTTATTTATTCATGATTACTTTGGTCAGTATTTATTTATTTATTTATTTATTTGTATGTTCAGCTATTTATTTATTTTATTTTCGACGTGGGTGTGGCGAGGCGAGGCGAGAGATCTCTTTTTCCTTATAAGGATGCAGAAAGGGCGAGGTTGCAAGGGGCAGGCCGGGGAGGGGGGGGGGTTAAGGTGGCTTGGTGGGCGGATGGCGGAACAGGGGAAGGGTTAGGTGGCAGGTAGGTGGGAGGGGGGGAGGGGGGAGAGGGGAGAGGGGAGAGGGAGAGGGGGGGAGGATCAAGGGAGTGCCGCGGCTCTCTGAGATTTAACCTTTTAATGCCAAGGCTTAGGGTGCCGGCACGTTAACGGGTCCTGGTGTCCGCGGCTGTTTTAAAAGGGGTAGGGGGTGGGGGGAGGCTAGGCCGAGGCGTGTAAGGGACTTTCTTTGAAAAATCTACTTAAGGTTTCACTTCCTCGCTTTCGTCTCCCCCCTTTCTCCTTTATTTATTTCTTCTTCTTTTTTTAAACGTTTCCGTCGGCCACTCGTGCTCGCGGGTCGTTAACAAGGAGTCTCGTTAACGGCGCCAAGTGGCTTTAGGCTCGTTATCCGCAGGGCGTCCAAATCACCGCTGACGGAACAGGAGGAAATCCCGCGCAACCTTTTTTTTATTTTTCCTACGAGGAGTCCTTGTTAAAAATGGGAAAAGGGAGAAAATTGAGATTTGAGGATGTGAAAGAGAGGAGAGAGAGAGAGAGAGAGAGAGAGAGAGAGAGAGAGAGAGAGAGAGAGAGAGAGAGAGAGAGAGAGAGAGAGAGGAGGGAGAGAAAGAAAGAAAGAAAGAAAGAAAGAAAGAAAGAAAGAGAAAAGAAAGAAAAGTAAAGGAAAAAGAAAAGAAAGAGAGAAAGAAAGAAAGAAAAAAAGAGAGAAAGAGTGAGAGAGAGAGAGAGAGAGAGGAATGGGAGTGGCTTCTCGGTTGCCGTAGCCTGCACTTGACATACCGATGAAGACGTCTGTCGGGGGAGCAGCGGGGGGGGGGGGGGGTTGAAGGAGGGCGTGGGCAGTGTGAGGGCATTGGTGGGTCGCCTTTTTCTATGGTGTTTGCTTGAATACATTCGTACATATATCCATACGGACATACATACATACAAACATGCTTACATACATATATCCATACGTACGTACATACATACAAACATGCTTACATACATATATCCATACGTACGTACATACATACAAACATGCTTACATACATATATACATATAGGTTTTCTCCCCAGGGTTTTTGTTAACTTTGGTAAGGAGAGGAGACTAATCCATGAAGAAATGCACGGCAGGGAACTCGCAGCTGCATATGCAGGCAGCATGCAAGCCAGCGAGCAGCGAAGGAGAGAGCGAGGATGTGTAACGGAGGCAGGCAGGCCCAAGGTTGGTCTACGGCGCCGGGCTCGGGCCTGGCTCAGCCGCTCCGCCAGCGTGGCCTACATTTTTGCCTCCGTCCCTCCCTCCTTCCTCCTTCGCCACCTACTACTCCTAATATCGCTATTTCTTTATTCCTCCACTGTTTCTCCCGTTCCCCCTTCAGTTTTCCTCATAGTTATCTTCACTTTCTTGTTTCCTCTCATGCTCAAGCTTCCTCGTGTCCCGGAACTCGGATTTCGATTCTCGCAAGTGGCTCTTTATTTCTAGAATGACCCCCCCCCCTCCCTTTTCATCTCGCCTTCTCTTCTCTCGTCACACACATAAACACACACACACACACACACACACACACACACACACACACACACACACACACACACACACACACACACACACAATACACACACAACACACACAAACACACACTACATACACTACATACGCAGCAAGTGTATTTAGGTTAACCGGCCCTTTTCCCCCCCCAGGTGAGATTAAAGGGGGGGGGGGGAGAGGGCTTTTCGAAGATAGGGATTCAGAGGGATTTCTGGAGTGATTCGACGTCTTGGCCAGATGTGGAGCAGATTGGTCGTCTCCGTCGGGTCGTTTGCCGAAGAGGACGGCACACGCGGGTCGGCTTTTGAGGAGTTGTTTGGTTCTGCGGTTGTTTGCTGGTGGTTGTTTGTCTGTGATTTACGTATAGGGGGAGGGGGTGGGGGGGAGGGGGAGGGAGTGTGAGTGTTTGTGATAATGGAGGAAGTAGGGTGGACGAGAGTATGGTTGACTTTGGCTTTAAGTTTTGTGTGTGCTTGTGTTGTCTATCTGTCAGTCTTTCTTCGCTTGATTTTGTTATTTTCTTAGTCTTTTTTCCGACTCGATACCAGATAACCTGTTTCGCTTGCTATGTCATTGCGTGATACCGTTATACTCTTGCTATCGTGGTGGTATTCTTATTCTTGTCCTCATTCTTGCCCCCCCACTTCTCCTCCTCCTCCTCCTCCTCCTCCCCTCCTCCTCCTCCTCCTCCTCCTCCTCCTCCTCCTCCTCCTCCTTCTCCTCCTCCTCCCTCCTCCTCCTCCTCCTCCTCCTCCTCCTCTTCTATCTCTTTTCCTCTTATATCTCATCTTCCTCCTCCTCCTCCTCCTCCATCTTATTCCCCATATTCTTCACATGTTCTTCCTTCCTTTCCTTAGACGTCTGAGAATCCGCCATGGCCACCGTGACGTCACTCATACCTGAGAGGTCGAGGGTGTGTGTGTGTGTTTGTTTGTGCGTGCGTGCGTGTCCCTGGGGGCAGCCACTGGGGCATGACGTGGACTCGAGGTGGACACAGGGTAAGGGAGAGTGGTGTGGGGGGGAGTATGGGGAGGGAGGGGGTGTTTGTTTGCGAGCGGACTGTTCTAGAGACAGTTGGAAGAAAGAATTTGTAATGTTTTGAAGGTGGGATTTGCAGTGATGAAGGAATGTAGTGATGGTGTGGGTTGAGAGGTTGATTTGTGTTGGCAGGCGAGTAGAGGGCAGTGTTGGCGGATGGAGGAGAGTTAAATAGCTACGCTTGCAAGTGGCGGTGTGGTGTTGGCAGTGCTGTAAGCGGAGCGCTCGCGGTAGCTAGCTTTCTAGGGCCAGGCGGTGACACCTCGCTGACACCAATACCGGCGAGACACGGCCAGGGCGAAAGCTTCCCCCCCCTTAACCTCCCCCTACCCCCACATCCCACCCCACGTCAACCCCCCCCTACTTCTCCCCACCAAACCCATGCCTCGTGTACCCCCCCCCCCCCCCACTTGCATGCATACCTGAAAGCACATGTCTACCTGTTGCTTGAGCCACCGTTGCCAGTCCTCCTTGCTTGCGTCATTTACATACATTTCCTTGTTGAATGTGTTTGTTGTTTTTGTTGTGACGTAACACGAATGGTTTTCAGACGTCATGCTACTGCTTTTGTGAAGATTGTACTTTATAATTTGTTTGTGTACCACGATTATTACCTGTCGCTTGGTGCTTCATTAGCGTTGTCTCCTGTCCTCTCCATGCCATTATTTATGTTGTTTGTTGTGTTTGTTTGGCGAGAGGAGGGACATTCCGACGTCCCTGCGGTCTAGGGCGGAACGGCGGAGTCCTGCCGGAGACATTGTTCTTAAATGAGATCTTCCCGTTCATTATCGAAGGAGGGGGACAGCTGTTCCCGTCACGCTGCTCACTCCGATTTGTACCTGGCTGTCAGCGCCGGCGTCGAGGTGGGCAGTGCGCGGGGGGCGGGGGGGGGGGGAGTTGGTTTTGGCTGTCCCGTCCTTCCTTCCTTCCTTCTTCCTTCTTCTTTCTTCTAATTCTCTTCCAGTTTCATCCCTTTTTTTTTTTTACTCTCTCGTCGTTTCCCCTCCTCTCTTCTCTCTACATTTCTTTCTTCTTCGCTCCTGTCTTTCTTCGTCTCTTTTGGTCTCGTCCTCCTATCTCCTCTCCTTTTTTTCCACTCCCGCCTCTTTTTCTTTTCTTTCTTGGCCTTCTTGTCCCTCCACTATTTGGCTTTGAAACTGTTGATTAGTGGACACTGTGACGCTGGTCTCGGTAATTGACTCGTTTCAGAGAAGTTGGTTTTGGGGGGATGGGGGATAGAGGGGGGTGGGGGGGTATAGGGGATTAGGGGGACGGTATGAGGTACCTAGCGTTGTAGATTAGTATATGTGGCGCCAGGAGAGAAAGAGAGAGATAAAAAGAAATTCACTTCTTGCCTAAGATCACAGTAGTAATTATGGGAGAAAGTACCTCCACCCCACTCCACCTTTCTCTCCCCTTCTTCTCTCTCTCCCCCGTCTCCCCCACTTTTCCTCCTCCCCATTCGCTCCTACTCCCTCACCTTCTATCCTCTTCCCCCCGCGCTCTCCTTCACCTTCTACCCCCCACCCTCTTTATTCCTTCCCTCCCCCCTCACCTCCCCCCTCCCCCTGTTTTCTCTGTTATCTCCCGCCCTAATGTATGCTGAGGCGCGGGCGTGGCACTACCGAGAACCACGACACTCTCGCCCTCGTCTCCTCCTCGTGTCAAAGGGCGATGTCGATAATGGTTTTGATACGGGCTTTGGGGCCGGGGGGAGGGACGGGGGTTATTTCTTTTTCTTTTTCTCTTCTCTGTCTCTGTCTCACTCATTTCCATATTTGTTCATTCTCTTCCTCACTTCTTCCTCTCTCCCTCTCCCTCTCCCTCTCCCTCTCCCTCTCCCTCCCTCTCCTCTCCCTCCCTCTCTCCCCCTCCCTCTCCCCCCCTCCTCCCTCTCTTCCTCTCTCTGCCCTCCCCTTCTCCCTTCTCCCTCATCTGTTCTCCCTCGCCCATTTCCCTCTTCCCTTCTTCCTTCTCCCTTTCGTGAAAGTGCTTTTAAGATAACCGATAACAGTTTTGATAGATACCGGGCGCCACGGTTAACGGCGGAGAGCGATCGACAGTTGATACGGCATTAAAGAAAGGGAGAGAAAGACAGAGATAAAAACACTTAGGAGACATGAACAGGGTGTTTGGCGCATCGAGGTCCTATGGGGCTGCTAAAGGGCTGGGGAGATAGTGATAAGAGATAAGACGGTATCCCTTGGCGTGGCTCGAATAAATTTGATTCCCCCCCCCCTTTTTTATATGATTCTTGCTATCTGATATCGCCAGAAGTCCATTTCTTTTCCTACAAGTGAATGCTGATTTTTTTTTTTCGCATGTGCTGCGTCGACCTCTTAACAAAATCTCATTCCTATGCGATGGGAAATAAATCAAATCAAATCAAATCCTTGATTCAATATGTATAAATTGCTAATTACCCTAATTCTTAAAGTCCTCATTAACGAGCGAGGATGAATAACGGAGGCCCAGGAGGAGTAAATCACAGCGGCTTTCTCGTGATTTGCATATCTGTTACATCGGCGACATTAGCATATAATTCAGCACCGGCCCGGGAGCGCCCTCGCTCTCTCGCCTGCGCTCCTCGCTCGCCGTGACAGTCGGTGCTTGTTGTGCTTGCTCCCCCGGTGTTGTTGGTGGTGCTGTTGTTTTTTGTCATTATTGTTGTTGCTGTTGTTTTTCTCATTTGTTGTTGTTGTTGTTGTTCTCCTCCCTCTCCTCCTCCTTCTTCTTCCTCCTTCTCTTTCTCCACCACCACTATAGTCGTCTTTACTCTCCTCATTCTCTCCTTTCCGTATAAGTCGCCTCCCTTTTATATATATATATATATATATATATATATATATATATATATGCACACACACACACACACATATACACATTTATATACATATATATATATATATATGTATATATATATACATATATACACACATATATATATACACACATATACACACATATATATACACACACATATATACACACATATATACACACATACATTTTACATCGAAATCGGTTGCCACTTTTCTTCCCCTTCCCCCTCCCCCCCTTTCCCCGCGGCAGCAGTCATCGAGTCTGAGGTTGAAATAGTTTTGAATGAGAAAGTAGGTCCGTTTCTGTTTTTTTATGGCAACTCTATGACTTGGACCCCACGACCTGTGATGATTATATATACAGTATGATTATATATAATTTATTTACCCATTTGTTCGTGTGTTCATTTTATATGTGGATATATAATGAATTCTGCATGTGCAATTTGATAACTGCATGTGGAGTATAAGGAAGACATACAGGCTCGAACGTGGAGCGCCGAGTTTCACCGATTATCTGTATACATATTTATATTCATAAATTTGTTGTATCGCCGTTGGAACGTCCGAGACTCGGGTAATGAGGGCGAGGCGCGGCTGCCCGCGGGAGGAGCGACAGTTATCTCCAAGATCATTAGCATTTACTACCTACCAGACGCTACCGGCCACTCGTCCTCGTCCACGCTCGTCCGTTGTGGCGACGAAGGCCTCCTCTTTCGGATAAGCGACGCGGAGTTCTGTCTTCGACGCTCGCTCGCTCCCGGCGCCGCGCCCTTATTCGGGCCGCGAGGGCTGTCTATGGGAGGCTGGCACGCGGGCTCACGTCCTTTTTGGAGGAGGAGGAGGAGGGAGAGGTTTAGGAGGAAGAGGACGATGACGAGAGGAGAGAGATGGTTGAGGATGACCTTATAGGGCCCTGCGGAGGGGGCAAGCGTTGCCTGTGCCGGCGGGGTATACCTTGTACCTGGCTCGCCTTGCTCGCGCTGCCGTTCGCCTGTGTTCAAGATCTCTGGCTCTACCGACTTTTTCCATTTCCTTTTCTTCTCTTACATTTTTTCATGGTCTTTAAGTTCTATCACATCGATATTGTTATTTATTTTGCGCCTATCGTGTGTGTGTGTCTATATACCTTCTTAGCATCCGGGGGCGTGGCCGGGGTCGAGTCCCTGCGCCGGAAGAGTCCAGTTCGACGGCAGACACACGAGGGCGACGTGGCGGAGGGCGGGGCTGAGTCAGCGGAGGGGTCGCCTTTGAGTCACTGCACCGTGGAGTGAGAGAGAGAGGAAGTTGTGGCGGTGAGCCCGTGCGCGTGCGAGTGTACACACGCACGTGCACTCACACACACGCATCTTTCCAATCACTATGGTGGTTTTTCTTCTATTCCTCCCTCCTTCCCTCCCTCCCCTCCACTTTCTATCATTCCATCTGTCCAGCAGTCTCTGTCTATCCATCCATCTCTCTATCTATTTATAAATCGATCTGTTTACCCGACGCCTACATTATCTTGCATAAGTTTTGCAAGGAAGCCGAGTAAAGGAAAGACAAAAAAGGAAAAGATGAAGAAGAAGCAGCGATCCCTCGGAAGGCGTGGCAAGCCGGCGCCGTTATTCAACAAGTGCGGAAACTGATTGTGCGGGAGTGCTGAGGCAGGCGTGTGAGGCACTGTTTTAGGAGGGAGGGAGGGAAATGGGGGAGACAGGGGAGGAGGAAGATAGGATGGAAGGAAGGGAACGGGGGAAGGGAGAAAGAAGGGAAGGAGGGAAGGAGGGAGGGAAGGAGGGAGGGAGGGAGGGAGGGAGGGAGGGAGGGAGGGAGGGCCTCGTCTTTTAGGTTTATTCGGTGGGAGTGTCACTGTATCCACCTCCCCTGTTTTTTATTGTTTTTCTTTCCTTCTCTCCGTCTTTCCCTGTGTGCGCGTTTCCGTCTCTATTGTTCGAAGCGCCCCCCACCTTCTCCCCCTCCCCCCTCCCCCCTCCAGTCTTCCTCTCCGTATTACGTCATTCGTCATTTTGAGAAATCACGAGGCGGAGAACGGCTTGTTCTCGATGTACTTAACACGTGTTCCTGTCTCGCCTTCTATGGTGATTTTGTCTCGCCTGTATCTGTTTTTATCTGTCTGTATGTCTCTTTACATCTAGGACTTAATCTATGTACCTATGTATATCTATCTATCTATCAATCTATCTATCTATCTATCTGTCTATTTATTCAATCTAACATTTTCCATCCGTATTTATATTCTTATCTGTGCCTATGTATCAGTCTGTCTCGTTTGCCTCTGTTTATTGTATACACTTCCTGATCCATGTGAATGTTTGTAACTTGTCGCGCGGAAGGTAAAAAAAGAGAGAAGGGGAGGGAAAAAAGAGGGGAGGGGAAGGGGAGGGGAAGGGGGGGTTGCAGGAGCGACGGTAAACCACTCCCCTGCCATGAAAAGGTCACGGGGTGCGGCAGGTGACCTCGGCAGGTAACCCCCTCCATCTGTACCCCCTCTCCCCTCCCTCCCTCGTTGCGGGTTCCGCTGTCGGTGCACTCGGGGGCTGCTGCAAACCCACGCGGCGCTAGCGGTAAAGGCCTTTTTCGAGAAAAAAAAAAAACCCATTCAGTCCCCCTCGTTGTGTATTTAGGTTGTGTGTGTGTATGTGACGTCGGTGTATCATCGCTATATTATGTTTTTTTTTTTCCTGTATTATTATTTTGTTAATGAAAATGTTATTTGTATGATTGTTGTTATTGCTGGAGTTGCAGTTGTCATTACTATTATTTCTTTAGTTTTCTTTGGAGTTAGGGGATTGGGAGGGGGGGTGCTCGTGGCATTTATGTACGTGCGCGCGGATTCCTCGTACCGCACGCCCGCTGTAAATGTCAACCGCTAATTAAATGAAAGAAAAAGTACGACCGGAAGTTCGAAATATGAATTTAATCGAAAACTAGACTTTGTTCTTCTTTAAAAGGTCGTTGGAGGGTTGAGTGGCATTTGATCTCGGTGAATTTATTAAGTCTAGAGGGACGGGATGGGAGTGTGGGAGTGGAGGTAGGGAGAGGAGAGAGGGGAGTGGAGGTAGGGAGAGGAGAGAGGGGGGTTAGGGAGAGGAGAGGGGAGTGGAGGTAGGGAGAGGAGAGAGGGGATAGGAGAGATGGGAGGGGAGAGGGAGAGGGGAGAGGGAGATATGAACTTAGCATCAATTAGTGCCGTTGTCCGGCTCGCTATCATTAGTAATGTCGACGGTAATAGGTTGTGGTTATCAAGAAAATTCATTGCGCGGCGTCGGCTGGAGAAACGCCAATTATCTAGTGCATGCGTTCATCGGCGAGTACATTTAAGTTTGCATGTCACGCCCACGGCCGCCCACGCTGCCTTCCTCTCGGTACATTCACACTGGAAATAATCGGGACCTTGGTATGTACTCGTCGCCAGTTACAGTAACGAGAATATATGAATGAGAATATATGAATAAATAGATACACAGCAAAGTGAGCATCCGCCTTCCTGGTGTATTTCCTGGAAGGCTAGCGGGGTGGGCGGCCAGGAGGACGGCGAGGGCACCATGGGCGGTATAAGCTGAGATTAGGTCAGCTTTGCAGGGCGGTTGGGGGAAGGGGGGGAGGGGGTAGTAGGAGGAGAGAGGGATGGAGGAAGGGGGAGGTTGGTGGGGGGGGGGGTAAGTCGACCTGGCTGTCTGTTTACTCTTGTTTGTTGCCTCGTGGTCGCTACCGTGTTTACAAAAGGTCTTCGTTTTAGAAAAGTTTTACGGAAAGTCTGTTTCTGTTTGTATATAATTTACCGTTTGTATATAATTTACGAGTCATTTCCGAATTTAGCAATGTTTGATCGCATCAGATAGGCGTTGTTGTTCCTCGAAATTTATGAGTCATAATGACCCAGCGTCCGAACAGCATCAAGTGCTACACGCCAAACTGGTCTCGGACCCACGTTTGGGTCAGTACCCTCCCGCTCGGCGCCGTCGCACAGGTGGGCACACGGCGAGGGGAGAGGGGCATGTTGTATGGTTGTATGCATATATATGTGTGTGGGGGGGGGGGGGGATGTGGATGTGGATGTTTATGTGTGTATGGGTGGATATAAGGATGCGTTGTTGTGAATGAATGAGTGGGTTTGTAAGAGTAAGGGAATCGTTTCTTGCTGCGTCTGTGCGTTGTTTCTGGAGAGTAACCTCGCTCCGGTTCTCTGGTTTCCTTTGACTGAAGTTTAGGCTTTTATCTCGGGCATTCGTGTTTGTCGCAACACCCCCACGAAGGGGTCACGGAAGGGTCAGGCGAGGTGAGGGAGGTCAGGCGAGGTGCAGCGGTTTGTTTTCAATGAGGGCGAACATTTCGCGGTGCAAGATTGGTGTGTGTGTGTGTGTGTGTGTGTGTGTGTGTGTGTGTGTGTGTGTGTGTGTGTGTGTGTGTGTGTGTGTGTGTGTGTGTGTGTGTGTGTGTGGTTGTTGCGCTGTTGCAGTCCTCTAGGGGAAGGAGGAGGAGAATAAGGGAGGGGGGTCTCCACAAGAAACTTATTTGACTTCTTTGAGGATGACTCGCTTTGGGTAGATTAAGGAGTAACTCTCTCTCTCTCTCTCTCTCTCTCTCTCTCTCTCTCTCTCTCTCTCTCTCTCTCTCTCTCTCTCTCTCTCTCTCTCTCTCTCTCTCTCCCTCCCCTCCTCTTCTCTTCTCTTCTCTTCTCTTCTCTTCTCTTCTCTCCTCCGTCCCTCTCCCGCTCCAGTGTTAAGATAGACGGAATGAAATGAGGGAGGATTGGTTTCCCAGAAGGTGTGTGTTTCGGCTCGCGACAGCTGGTGGGTGTGCGCGATTCTTTACTACCGGGGGGCTGTAGAGCGGGGGGGGGAGGGGGTAGTATCCTTTTTTCTTCGTCTTTTTTAAGAAAAACCTTATGGCGAGGTTGGATACTGTGTCCGTGCTGCGGGTGGGGGGGTGGGGGGGGGTGGGGGATTTTTGCCTGTTGTAACTTCGTTTCCTCCCCAAGTCTTGTTTGTTCCAAGTGTTGGCCTTTTTCACTGTTTTTCGACACGGGCGTGAGATGGGCGTGTGGGTGTTGGAGTGCAGCGAGAAGGGATGGATGGTCGTCAAGTGGCCAGTCTCGCTTGTCCTTCTGTCTCCCCCCCCCCCCCTCTCCCCTTCTCTCTTCCCCTTTCTCTCTTCCCCTATCTCTCTTCCCCTTTCTCTCTTCCCCTTTCTCTCTTCCCCCTTCCAGTGTTGTGATGAGAGGGCCGAGTGGTGTTCTCGCCTTGCCTCGCTCCGCCCGCCCGCCCGCCCGCCCGCCCGCCCGCCCGCCCGCCCGCCCGCCCGCCCGCCCGCTCGTGCCTCCTCACTCGCCGCCTACTCATGCGCAACAATGACCTGCGCGATATCAGCTCTCATTCATGCAATAAGGTGACAGCCGCTTGCACAGTCATGGCTTTGCACACATTACAGTGAATGTCTCCTCCCTCCCTCATGCCCCTCCTCCTCCCTCCCCTCCCCTCCCTCATTTCCCCTCCTCCCTCCCCTCTCCATGTTACTCTAAATATGTGCAATCATTCCTCTGTAATGTTAGTATTCGTTTGTCATTGTAATTGCAGCAGCGTTGTCGTAGCGTTCAAGGTTAGCGTGGCGACGAGCGTGTTGGTGTGCAAGGGAAGTTGCAAGTGCCATAAGCGTTTGCAAATCGGCGGATGAAAATGCCATTGCAAAGGATCGCCAGGCAGGAGTTTCGCCGAGAGTGTACGTTGTGGGGCCAGGGTGGGGGTAGGGGGGGGGAGGGGAGGGAAGCGTGGGGAGGGTGGAGGAGCCGCGGGATGAGGGCAGGGGCGGCGGGGAGGGGAGGTGGAAGGGGAGGGGGGGGGTCGGGGCAAACACGGCCAAGTCTTGCAACCTCACGTGCCCACGTCTCTACCCTTCCCCGCCCACGAACGCCCGCGCCGCCCACGTAGGTCGCTGTCCTGTGGTCCGAACCCTCGCTCCGTCTATTATTTGCCCATCGGCGAGGCTCCCTGCGTGCCAATCTCCGCCCTCTCGCCTCTCGTTTTCGCGCACGACGGGATAATCGTCCCAGCTTGCGTGTTCTTTCCCCCGCTTTTACGGTCAACTGGGCAGGTTCGTACACTCGCGCGCTGGCTTCTGGGGACCGACCAAACCGGGCTGTGGCCTGCCGCTCGGCCTGGCCTGCCTGCTTGCCTGCTCGCTCGCTTGCTTGCTTGCTTGCTTGCTTGCTTGCTTGTGTATTTCAAGCACATTTGGGTTAGGGTGTTTGGGTAAACTGAATGAGTTATTGAAAAGTTCTTTCGTGGTCTTGTGCAATTCGGGGAAGAATTTTGCTTTTCGTGACTACTAGTTTCGGCTTTCCTTCCTTCTATTTATTCACCTTTCCAATCCCTTTCCACTTTCCCCCCTTTGCCCCCTCCCACTTCCTCTGTAATTTTTTTTATCGCACTTTCCTTTCCACTTAGAGTGACAATTCAGTGTCTCCTAGTCCCTCTCTCATTCTTTCTACCCCCGTCTTTCAGTCTCCTTCTTTCTCTTCCCTCTCTACCACCTCTCCCTCTGTCTCCTCCTTCACCTCTCTCTCCCCTCTCTCCCCCTCTCTCCCTCTCCCTCTCTCTCCTCCTTCATCTCTCTCTTCCCTCTCTCCTCCTCTCTCCTCCTCTCTCCTCCTCCATCTGTCTCTTCCCTCTTTCTCCCGTTGATCATTGCGCCACTGGCACGTCCGACTCCGCTCGACCGCTGGTTCGGCCGTCACACCTCGCAGGTATTTCCCGGAGTCCTGCTCTCTCTGTCATGCGCGCTTGCTTGCTTTCTCTCTGGCGATTTTGGGTTTGGGGAAATTTCTTTGCTTGAGGTGTGTTCATGAGCGGCTTTTTTTTCGGGTTTGAAGATTGTTTTGTCTTTTTTTTGGATGGATGTGTTTGCGGATCTGTTATTATCGTGATAATTATAATGATAATTATAATTATGTGCATCATCGTTATTATATTATTTTTTCTTCCTTTGTCTTGGCTTATCTATTCTTTACCGTCCACATTCTACGCCCCCCTCCCCCCCACCTTCATTTGACATCTGCAAGGCTGGCACGTGACGCATGTTGTGAACAAAACTCCTTCCCACGGCTAGCAACCGACCGCATTGCCTTGGCACTGGATGCCGGTGAATTGGCACTTGGCGGAGCAGTGCCACCTTGACTTGAAAGAAAATAATGATAGGAAGAGAAAAGTTTCTATTTTTATCATTATTATTAGTATTATTTACTTATTTTATTTATTATGATGTTATTTTGCATTTTTATAGGTAAAGTTCTTAAAGGTCCCTCGGCTAACGGTTTCTCTCGCTGGCGGGAGGGAGGGAAGACCCGGGCCGGTACCACCAGTCACGCCAGAATCATAATTCTTCCGTATCAAGTTATTATCAATTAGGCGAACTGGCCTTAACTGCCCAGCCACTAATTAGCGTGTTCAACTAGCCATACCTGTTGAGTGATGGTGCTCCGGGCTCTCGGCGCGTTGACGGTGATGGGATCGGTTTGGGAAAATATCGTTTTGTCGTTTTGGAATTTTTTTTTTTCTTTTTTTTTGGGGGGGGGGGGGGGGGGGGGGTTGAGATTGGGTTTGGTGTGGTTTGTTTACTCGAGGCATGTGTTTTTTTTTTTTTTTTTTATGTCTCGCTCTCGCTCTATTTCATCTTTCCATCTTTTGCTTCCTCTGCCTCTCCTTATTCTCATCCTCAATCTTCTTCTTGCCTTTCCTCTCACCCTTCCACTTCTTCCTCTTCCTCATTCTTTAAACAATTTTTGTGGAAGAGAGAGAGGAGAAGGGGAGAGGAGAAGGAGTAAAAGGGGAGGAGGGGAGGAGAGGAGAGAAGGGGAGGGGAGGGGAGGGGAGGGGAGGGAAGGGGGCTGAGTTGCGGGTCCCTCCTAAATTTGCAGCTAATGGCCTCGTCCCCGAGACCTCTTCGTGAGCCAGGGTTGCACCGATATGGACTACCTGTCATCGTATCGGAGGCGATCTCGGGACTTCGCTATGATTGAGGACTTTTCTCTCTCTCTCTCTCTTTCTCTCTCTCTCTTTCTCTCTCTCTCTCTCTCTCTCTCTCTCTCTCTCTCTCTCTCTCTCTCTCTCTCTCTCTCTCTCTCTCTCTCTCTCTCTCTCCCTCCCTCTCTCTCTCTCCCCCCCTCTCTCTCTCTCTCTCTCTCTCTCTCTCTCTCTCTCTCTCTCTCTCTCTCTCTCTCTCTCTCTCTCTCTCTCTCTCTCTCTCTCCCCTCTCTCTCCCCCCCTCTCTCTCTCCCTCTCCCCCTCTCCCCCCTCTCCCCAC
>NC_061821.1:8664291-8666791 GCF_019202785.1 Penaeus chinensis
GGGATAGGGAGAAAGGGGAGGAAGGAGTAGGAAGGAGAGGGAGAGGGGGGGGAGAGGATGAAGAAGAGGAACGAGGAGTAGAGAGGAGGGAAGGAGAGATAATGAGCGAGACCCGCCTTCATCTTGGGTGTAGCGTCACGATTTTCCGCCAGGGAGTCCGCAGAGGAATCATTAACGTGATGTCCCTTTGCTAAAATCCCAGAGATCGCTTGTGTATTTTGCTAATTCGAGTCTTGCCTTACGCATTTTCTCCATAGGGAGGGAGGGAGGGTATTATTATTATTATTATTATTATTATTATTATTATAATTGCTTATTATTATTATTACTCTTACTCTTACTCTTACTGTTATTATTATTATTATTATTATTATTAGTAGTAGTAGTAGTAGTAGTAGTAGTAGTATTACTTTTACAGTTGTTGTTGTTGTTATTATTATTATTATTATTATTATTATTATTATTATTATTATTATTATTATTATTATCGTTACGTTTTAAGATTTTCTATTGATTTTTATTATTTCCTTTTATTTTCTTTTTCTTTTTCTCTGCGGTTTTGCCAAAGAGGAAGATTTATTTGGGCGTCGTGATGCGCCTTTCGGAAGACCTAAGAAGATTTAAATCCCGTCCTCCACGTCGCGGTTGAAATATAAAAATTCCGCCGGAGATAATAAACCCCGGCTGATAAGGGAGCCAGGTAGATGATAAAAGTTTAAGACCTCGAGGGGCTTGCTCTTACCCCCCCCCTCCCTCCCTCTTTCTCTCTCCCTCTCTCCCTCTCTCCCTCCCTCCCTCCCTCCCTCCCTTTAGCTCTCTTCCAACTCTTAATCAGTCTTTCTTATTTTTCTCTTTCTTTCTTTCTTCCTTCATTTCTCTCTCCCTGTCTGTTTGTCTATCTATCTATCTATCTATCTATCCAAATATCCATCGTATCTGTTTATCTACGTCTCTACAACCTTTTACTTAGTCTCAATCTTTTTTATTATTTATTTATTTCCACATCCTCCCCCTACAAAGTCAGATCGAAGGAGATGCTCGAAGAGAAGAGAAAGAAGAAGAGGGGAATGAAAAGAAAAAAAAAAAAGATGAATAGATAAGTAAATGGATGAAGGAGAATGAAGAATTAAGGGGGTATGACGGCCGGTTGGGGTGGGGGGGGGGTCGAGGGGAGGGGAGGGAAGGCGAGGGGGGGATCATATCCAAGGGGGGAATAGAGACGCGGGCCTAAGATGGTGCCGCCTGATACTGCCATGGATGCTGACCACAAATATCTTGACCTCCCCCCCCCCCCTCCCTCCTCCTCCTCCTCCTCCTCTTACAATCTCTACCCCGAGACCCTTCTTCTTCTTCTTCTTCTTCTTCTTCTTCTTCTTCTTCTTCTTCTTCTTCTTCTTCTTCTTCTTCTTCTTCTTCTTCTTCTTCTTCTTCTTTTCCTCCTCCCCCTCTCCTCTCCTCTCCTCTCCTCTCCTCTACACGGCCAAACTAACTCTTAATTTGAAGGGGATCTACTATACTTGGTTATATCATTGGTTATCCCGCTAGTTATATCATGTATATCATGAACTCGGCACTCGCTTCCCCTTGGCCCGCTATGACTCACAAAATTGTTTACGTGTGCGAGAATGAGAGAGAGAGAGAGAGAGACTTGTGTTTGCGTGGCGCGCCTGCAGGTGTTTTGAGGGTAGAGGCATACATAGTGCTTATCTGTGTGTTTGTGGGGATGTGTTTGTATGTGTGTGTGTGTGTGTGTGTGTGTGTGTGTGTGTGTGTGTGTGTGTAAGTAATAAAGTTAATGTGTACATGATTTTATATGTATGTACATGGATGTGTGTGTGCTCGCGTGTGCTTTGTAAGGCCTACAGGTGCGTGTGGACCCTTTATATAGAGGGGCGAGGAAAGGCCATAGAAATACGGGTTGTTGATGCTCCGATTACAGTCTAGGTTTTTTTTTTTCTTCTTTTATTATGTTTCTCTCCCATTCACCAGTTTTATGATATCCTTGAGGGACCGAGAGTGGGTAGAGAAGGAGGAGGAGGAGGAGGAGGAGGAGGAGGAGGAGGAGGAGGAGGAGGAGGAGGAGGAGGAGGAGGAGGAGGAGGAGGAGGAGGAGGAGGAGGAGGAGGAGGAGGAGGAGGAGGAGGAGGAGGAGGAGGAGGAGGAGGAGGAGGAGGAGGAGGAGGAGGAGGAGGAGGGGGGGGGGATGTGTATAAGAGATGTTGGGGGAGGGAGGGAGGGATGGATGGGGGGGATTGTATGAAGAAGGTAGTTTTGAGTCGTCGTTTCGGTCGTAGTAAAAGGTAGATTTGGTAGACACAGGTAGCTGGCCAACTGGTGTGTTTACGATTAGAGAAAGGGTATTTCGAGAAGTTTCTGGGAGGAAAAAGATAGAGCGGGGAGGGGGAGGAGGGGGTGGGGTCTGGCATTGACCCCTCCCAGCGTCTTAAGTTTATTTTTTACTTATAAAAACGCAGCGGAATTGGTCGTTAGCGTTTAACTG
>NC_061821.1:8671791-8694291 GCF_019202785.1 Penaeus chinensis
TATTTGGGGGGGGGGGGGAGGTTTAGTTTGGTATTCTTTAGTGGATTTTTTTTTTTAAGTATCTGTCTTTCTTTTTTTCTTTTCTTTTTTCTTCCTTTCTTTCTTCTTTTTCCTCGCCGATTTCTTTTCTTTTCTTCTCATCCATTTTTTTTTCTTTCTTGATTTTCTCCCCTGGGAAAGCAATCTTCCTCTCCCCTCCCTTCCCCTCCCCCATCCTCCCCTCCCCTCCCTTCCCCTCCCACATCCTCCCCTCCCCTCCCCCCCCAGTCAAGTAGGCCTACCCTCGAGCGGAAACTAAAGACGAAGGGGGAAAAAAAGTCACGTTCCGGTCTCTCCCAAACGTGATATGTCGCTCGAGTTGCCCTAGATATATATATTTTTTTAAAGGTTCTTTCTCTTTTTGAAGAGTATTTTACAACCCTTTTTTTTTTTTTATTGCTAGGCAGCTTCGAAAACTTCCGGTTGGATTTGTGTTTTTTTTTCCCCGTTTTATTTTGTTTTTTTATTTTTTAAAGGTCTGTCACGAGCGATCCTGGATTTAAAACTCGGGGCCTTCGATTCCTCTTAAACTTTATGGCGTTGCTTGGCGCGTGAGGAAAACGGAGAAAATTGCTCTCGCGGGACTAAAATATTTCTTTCTTTTTATCTAATTTTGGGCGACGAATGAAGTGATAATTACTCTAGTATTTTTTATTTATTTATTTATTTATTTATTTATTTATTTTTTTTCATAAACGCAATTCGATGGTAACCTTTAGATGTCTATTTATTCACTTGTTCATATTTCCTCTTCTGCCAACGGATTTTTTAAAAGTTAATTTTTCTCTCAAGTGTTAATGTCACGAATTAGTGTCACCTCCGCCCCCTTCCTTCCTCCCCCCCCCCCCTCATTCAACAAAATGTGTGTGAAAGTGCGTGAATTATGCCCGGGGTCGAAGTTTACTTGTTTCGACACAATAATTTTGTAATTGTTTGTCTTTGTCTTTTATTTTTGGGGGGAGGGGGGGTTGTTAGGGTTAGCGAGAGAAGTTACGTTTATCATCTTTGTTTTATTTATCTTTTTTCTGATTGAGGTTTTAAGATGATTCGTTTACAAGGAGAGTCGTTCTGGTTATTTTTTTTTTTTCTTTTTTCTTTTTTCTTTTTTTTGCGGTGGTATTAGTGATGTTAGGTGCTGACATTTTTCTTTCTTTCTTTATATATTTGTTTATTTATTATTCCAAAAGCCTTCTAGTCCTTCCCCTTCCTCCTAAATCCCTCTTTTAGTAGCGTGTTTGTGAGGGCCCGCGTGCCGTACGTTCCCCGCGGGAGCTCTTGTCACCTCGCGCGGGCGTGCGGGCGTGCGGGCAAAGGTTGGTCTTAGGCTTATGACGGAGCGACGATTTACGAACGAGCGGACGCCCCTATTTCTTCCCTCTTCTCTTTCCTCTTTACTTGCTTCCTTCCGTTCTTCCTTGCTCTTCCCTTCCTCCCTCTCCCTCCCTTTACTTCCTCCTTCCCTCCTTCCTTCCCTTCCCTTCCCTTCCCTCCACCTTCCCTCCCTCCCTCCCTCCCTCCCTCCCTCCTTCCCTCCCTCCTTCCCTCCCTCCTTCCCTCCCTCCTTCCCTCCCTCCTTCCCTCCCTCCCTTCCCTCCCCCGGGTGAAAGTGGCTCCGGAAATGGCAGATCGGAAGTGTGGCGTGGCGGTATTGTGTCGCTCGTTTCTTGCTCCGTTCCTTTACGACCCCCTTTTTTTTCTTATTCTTGTGTGTGTGTGTGTGTGTGTGCTTTTATTATTGTTATTGTTATGGTGGTGATTGGCGGGTATGGTGGGTATTCTTTCTTTTTCTTTCTTCGTTTTCTTTGGTTATTTTTATTTTTACTTTATTTTTATTTTTTTTGTTTCCTTCTGTTTTGTTTTCTCTTCGCACCTCATTCCTACACGCAATTACTCCCGACAGTCTTTTACCGTCGCCATTGTTTACTCCTAGCCCTCTCCCCCACTCTCTTCCCACCTCCCTCTTTCTTCTCTCTTCCCACCTCTCCCTTTTTCTTCTCTCTTCCCACCTCTCCCTTTTTCTTCTCTCTTCCCACCTCTCCCTTTTTCTTCTCTCTTCCTTCTTCCTTCTTGCACCTTGCCCCTTGCCCCTTTCCTCTTTTCCGTTGTGTGTGTGTGTGTGTGTTTTGTTCATTTCCTTTCTCCGTTTTCCTTGTTTGTTTTCCGGAATTAGATTTTTCCTTATTTCTTTTCCTTCTTTCTCTATCGTATGTTTTTTTCCTTCTTTTTGTGTGTCTTATATGGTTCCTACTTCATATTTCCTTCTTCATTTCCTCCTTTTCCATTCATCCTTCTTATCTGTCTGTCCTCTATCCCTCCCTCCCCTCCCTTTTTCCTCTCATCTATCCTTATTTCCTCTCTCTCGTGCCTTTTCCCCTCTATTGCACCCCTTTTTCCCCTCCCTTTATTCAGAGCACGAGTCGCTGTGAGTAGGATCGGTGACAGGACTCCCGCTAGGTTGGGGGGGGGGGGAGGATGGTGGGGTGTGGGGGGCATTGGGGGGTGGTTGTTATGAAAGGGTGTGGGTTTCTTTATCCTATGGGGGTTGTGTGGATGGCGGGTTGTGGATTGTCGGGTTTAAATGGTGTGGAAGGAGCGGGGGCTGGGAAATTGGGGGAGGGAGGTAGGAGGGAGAGATAGGGGGAAGAGGGGAGGAAGGAGGGGAGATGGGGAGGAAGAGAGAGAGAAAGGGGGGGAAGGGAAGGAGGGAAGGGTAGGCGGGAGAAAAAGACTGAAAGTGGAAGGAGGGGTGGGGTGGGGGGGGAGGGCGTTGCTTTTGGTTACTTTATCTCAATGTGGGTTTTGGAGGCTCGGGCTTCGAGCCATTAAGATTATTTCTAGTGGAATTTACTTGTCCTCGTGTTTAAACCATAGTTGTGGAGCCCCCACCCCCACCCCTACCCCCACCCCTAAAACCACACGCCCGGTATTTCCGCAAAAGAACGGGAGATGTACCCTCACGTCTTGAAGGCGCTGAGTACATTCCATGGTTCATTACGTACGTCGGTTCGCTACCCCCCCCCCCCTTACTCCCTATCATCTCTTCTGTTTTTCTCTTTCTCTCCTCTCCTCTTTCCCTTCATCTCCCTCCTACCCTCCCCTCTCTCTCTCTTCTCTTTCCTTTTTTCCTTTGGCTTCTGCCCCTCTTCTATCTTATTTTTCCAAGATTCTTCATTTTCTTTTTGTTGCCCAAGCCATTGTCACCAAATTTCCGTTGTCGTCACGTTGATTGGATGCTTTGGAGTGCAGTAAAAACGAGAGATTGTGTAATTATTCCGTAATTATTGGTATTTTCTTTTCTTTTTTTTTGGAGTCGTTGGGCAATATTGCAATAGCGGAGAAGGTGGGGGGGGGGGGGGGCGGAGGTGCCAAGTCTCATAGAAGGGGAGTAAGCGAGCATATTGCGCGGGGAAAATCGGCGCTTTATCGCTTCATTGCACCACGAGGAGGCCCGTTTAAAACAAGTGAAGGCCGGGATGCGCACATGCAACCCGTTTCTTTTTATCCGCTTATTCTTTTTTTTTTTCGTATAAAGCTCTGTCATTTTATGAATCCGGGTTAGATAAGCTTCACCTGGTTGTGAGTCGGAGCATTTAAGCGTAATTTTGATATATTTCGGAATCCATTGTTCGGTCACGGAGATGGTGTCGTGAGAGACGGGCGAAGGAGAGAGAGAGAGAGAAAGGGAGAGAGAAAGATGGCGGCGTCCTCTGTCGGGGTCCGTTAGGCTCCGCGAGGTGTCATGTGCAGTTGCTCCCTGGCCATGAGGTGTAGCGTGCGTTTTGCCTTCTTCGTATCTACTTGCTCCATCTTCTCTTCCTCCTGTCTTCTCTCTTTTTTCTCCTCCTGCTTGTGTTTCCATTTCTTTTCCTTCTCCATCTTCTCTTCCTTCTTATTTTTCTCCCCCTCCTCCCCCCTCCTCCTCCTCCTCCTCCTCCTCCTCCTTATTCTCATTCCCCTTCCTCCTCCGCCACCTGTCTCCACAGTCGCCAATCTGCTTGCCTGCTGGACCGGGACAACAGCTGCGTATCGATGGGTAATTCAGGGGAGAGCGTGCGAGTTGTCTTTTTTGGGAAAGGCTGATGGCGTGATGATGTTTTATTTATATTGCTGTTTAAATGGGGTTTTGGGTTATATTGTTGGGAGAGATGGATAGATGGATGGGTGGATGGGTAGATGGACGGATTGGAAGATATGTGTAGAGATGGACCGGTTGATAGATAGAAAAAATATGAAAGTATTATCTGTGGGTCGTCGTGGTGGCGGAAGGGGATTTCAACTCGGGCGTCGCAAGTGAGCGTCCCGCCCCGGCAGTCGTCACCCACGTCGGTCGCGCTGTTATATATTGGCATGGACGCCCCGCTTTCCCCCAGTGCATGATGAGGAGCTGTGACGGGTGGAGGCTGTTGCTGCGCTCTAGTAAACCGGTTGCAATTCCCTCGCCTGTATTCCGGGGCTGTCGGGTGGTCGGGGCTTTTGGTTGGTCCGTCGGTCGGTCGGTCGGTCGGTCGTGTTCTGTGTGAATATTCATGCCTTGGCGCTGGGTTATTCGTGCTTTTGTGTTGGTAGAATTATTCAGTGGGATTGGGTCCTGTTTTTCCTCTTCCTTCTCTTGTTCCTCGTCCTCTTCCTTCTCTTCTCTCACTTCTTCCTCCTCGGCATCGCCACCGTATCGCTTCGCCGATACTCCGTGACGTGCGATCTCGTTTGTCACTTTTTGTGGAAGGAAGGAGGGAGAGAGGGAGGTAGGAAGAAAGGGGAATAGAAAGAAAGAAGTAGATAGGAATGGTAGGAAAAATGGAGAGAGAGAGAAAGAGAGGAGGATGAGGAATGAGTTGAGAAATAGGGAGGGAGGGAGGGAGGTAAGGAGGAATGGGAGCAAGGGAGGGAGGGAGGGAGGGAAGGAAGTGAGGAAGAGAATGAGTTTCCGGAGCGTTGTGCCGTACATACCGTCGTCGCCAGCAGGTAACCATTACGTCCTCCCCCTCCCCCTCCTTCTTCCCTCCACCCCCCACTCCACCCCTTCTCTCGTGACTCTTTTACGCGGCGCTCCTCCGTGGAATGTTGAGATTACGCTCGCCTGTAGTTATGTGTGTGTATGTATGTATGTATGCATGCATGCCTTCCCTTTTCTCCCTCCATGTTCTTCCTCTCCTTTCATCCCTCTGCGACCTTCTCCCTTCTCCCTCTTCCCCCTTCCCCCTTCTCCCTCTTCCCCCTTTCCCCTCTTCCCCCTTCCCTACCCTTCCCCCCTTCCCCCTTCCCCCTCTTCTCCCTTCCCTCTCCTCCCTCTCCTCCCCCTCCCCTATCTTCCTATCCCCGTCTCTATTTCCCTGTCCCCTCCCCCAGTCCCTCCCCCAGTCCCTCCCCGTTGCCGTCCATTTTCCTCATATTGTTCCAGATGTGTCGTGTTTCGCCGGGCGACTTCCCCCAGGGCATTATTGTGGGGTTCCGGTCGGTGAGAAGGGATTTGTTGGCCGAAGGTTGAGTTGTGGGCGGGGGGGATGGGCGTGGGAGGGCCGTGGGCGTGTGGGTGGAAAGGACGTGGAAGGTGAGGTTTGGTTTGTTTACTTGTTTGACTTTAGTTTTTTTCCGGTGTTTTTGTAGCTATTTCTTACGGGCTCTGAAAGGGGGGGGGGGGGAACGCCAGGTCGACTCGGCTTGTTTATATATGCGGCTTTGGAGTATGGAGGCCCTTAAGCCACGGACGGTCTACGCGGCGGAGGACCCCTTCTGTGTGGTCAAATTGGCCCTGGGGGGGTGCCACGAGGGGAGGGGGGGAGGGGATGGGACACCGGGCAATTAATTCCATGTCAAGGGGTAGATTTTTTTCTTGTTTTTTTTTTGAATACGTGAGAGCCTACGAGAGAGAGAGAGAGAGAGAAAGAGATAGTGACGGTGATAAAGATGGAGATAAGATAGGGACGAGGACAGGAGAGAGATTAGGTACGTGTAGAAAGTCCTTGTGTATGTGTGTGTGTGTGTGTCTGTCTGTCTGTCTGTCTGCGCGAAGGAGAGTCCAGGGCGATACGATGTGGTCAGCAAATTGTCAAGAAAATTGCAACAATGCGCCGTCTTCCACCACGGTTTCTTTTTTCGCCGGAATTGCAGAGCCTCGGGGCACCGCCGCCGCCAATGACTCCTGCAAGAAGGTTATTTGGCGAGGGTTATTCACCAAAATTCGTTTCGTTGGATCATTTTTTGGGCAATCCTTTCCCCTTCCCTTGATTTTATCCGCTTGTCCTCTACCGATCTTCCCCTTTACCTTCCCTTTACCCCCCCCCCCCCTCTCTCTCTATCTATCTATCTCTATCTCTATCTCTATCTCTCTCTCTCTCTCTCTCTCTCTCTCTCTCTCTCTCTCTCTCTCTCTCTCTCTCTCTCTCTCTCTCTCTGTCTCTGTCTCTGTCTCTCTCTCTGTCTCTGTCTCTGTCTCTCTCTCTGTCTCTGTCTCTCTCTCTCTCTCTCTCTCTCTCTCTCTCTCTCTCTCTCTCTCTCTCTCTCTCTCTCTCTCTCTCTCTCTCTCTCTCTCTGTCTCTCTCTCTCTCTCTCTCTCTCTCTCTCTCTCTCTCTCTCTCTCTCTCTCTCTCTCTCTCTCTCTCTCTCTCTCTCTCTCTCTCTCTCTCTCTCTCTCTCTCTCTCTCTCTCTCTCTCTCTCTCTCTCTCTCTCTCTCACACACACACACACACACACACACACACACACACACACACACACACACACACACACACACACACACACACACACACACACACCCCGCTTCCTGTCTATCTGTGGTTAGGGGCAGGTGAGTCATGGTCGGAAGGTGAACTAAGGACTTACGAGACAAGGACTAGGTGAAGGGGAGGGGGGGAAGGTGGGGGAAGTGGGGGGGAGGGGGGTCGGAAGGGATTCGAATCCTTGTCCGGAGATTAGCACACGATGTGAAAGAATGGATTTTGTCGAATGAATGTTAAGATTCTCTATTTATCTTGTTTGTTTATCTCTGTTGTAGTATTTTTTGTAACCGTTTCTTGTATTTTTATAAATATGTTTTTGTACTATTTATTATTATTGTTGTATAATATTAACGATATTTTTTTTTCTCTCTCCTCAACAGGTAATGTGATGGGTTTAAAGTCAGTGACATCACGGTTGGCTGCTGGCGGAGGGGGGTCCTTCCTCCCCCTCCCCCTCCCCCTCCCCCTGCGCCTCTTCCTCCTGGTGCTGCTCGGTACGTCGTTTTCTTCACGTGTTTTGATTCCTCCTTTTATCCGTCTTCTGTCTCGTTTATCTCGTCTTGCTCCTCATCCTGACTTCGCTGTGATCACTACCTACGTATTTTATGCTGTTAATTTTATTGTTATTGGATTTGAGATGCAATATAATCTTTATATTGAGTTACACAAGTGTGGGATATTTTGGTTAAGGGGGGTGGGGGGTTGAAGGGAGCGGATCCAGCGAGTAACACTTCCCACGAATGGGGGGGGGGGGCGTGGAGAGGGGAGGGGGGGGGATAGAAAATGAATGGGGAGGAGAGAGTCATTTTTTCGAACCCTGGAGTTGATGGTTCTCAGAGTCCTTGGTTTTCAGGCCGAGAGACTGGCTGGGGAGGGACTGCTTGGAATAGAAGACGAGCATACGCAAGCACGCACGCACGCACGCACTCAATACGCATGAACATACGGCCAAGTACGCATGCACACGGAGACACGCACGCAGGGACGCACATGCACACACACACACACACACACTCACTTACTTACTTACTTACTTACTTACTTACTTACTTACTTACTTACTTACTTACTTACTTACTTACTTACTTACTCACTCACTCACTCACTTACTCACTCACTCACAAGCCCTCCCCAACACATGTATCCCCTTCCTTCCTAACAACACACAAACAAAATATATTTTAAAAAACTATAGGCCATGAAGGATTCATAACACTAAGCTGATTTTTTTTTTCTTCTTATCGATACAGTCGTGCGTGTGTGGCGTCATGTGCACTCGGGATGGCGAGCTCTTGGGATGCCGTGGGTGTGCGCTTTCGGGGGAAGGAGGGGGGGGGGGTGACGGGAGGGGGGGCATGGTGGGAGGAAGGGAAGGGGAAGAGAGGAGAGGGGGTGGAGAGAGAAGAAGAAGAAAAAAAAAGAGAATGTGTGTTGTGGGTGAATATTTATTGGTATTTCTCTCGACCGCTATTTTTCTCTTTCTCTCTCTCTCTCTCACTCGCTTGCTCACTCACTCACCCCCCTCACCCCCTCACCCCCTCACCCCCCTCGTTATCAATCGATCTTAGCTCTCTGCATCTCTCTCTCCCTCTAATGATGACGACTATAACGATGATGATGATGATGCCCCGTGGACGCCAGCCGTGCATGGCGATCAGGTGATCCGGCCTGCCTCGTTCCCTGGGTCCGCGATTGGCATTCGGGGCACTCGGGATAAATTGAATGCGCTTCTGGTTTCGAAAAAAGGCCGTTTTGGGTCCGTGCTGGTTTTGTGCTTTCTTTGGGAGTTCCTGATTTGATTTTTTCCTTCCTTCCTTCCTTCATTCATTCGTTCATTCCTTATTCCTTTCTCTTCTCGTTGTCTCTTACTTCCCTTCGTTTGTTTGTTCGTTTTCTTGCGCTTTTTTTCTATTCTTTCTTTAAAAAAAAAAAAAGAATTGCCTCAAGTATTTTTTTCTCACACAAACACATTCCACAATCACCCCCCCCACACACACACACACTGTCTATATTGCGTGCCATGCCCAGCGTCATCGCCCAGCAACAATTAGCAAAACAAGTTACAGCGCGATAGATGGCGTAGGAATTGACGGAGATGAAGTAACCTGTGCAATCCTCGGCAGGTTGTTATTTTCGCGAGAGGGCAGATTTTTTTTTTTTTTTTTTTCTCTCTTATCTCTTTTCCTTCTTTTCCTTTTTCTGTTTCTTTTTCTTCTCCCCCTCCTCCTCCTTCCTCATCGTCTTATTCTTCTTATTATTCCTCTTCTTCCTTTTTTACTTTTTTTTTGTCTTCGTCTTTGTCTCGTCCTTTTGTGTCGTGTCCCTTCGTCAGCACCTTTTTAGGCGGTGGCGGCGATAGGGCGGCGAGTACTGGGCGGTCGGGGTGGTGGGTGGGGGTGGCTTGTCCGTGTAGAGGTTGCAGTTGCAATCTTGTTGATATGCAAGGCGTTGGGGGTGTGTTCGAAGCTGTCCTCATCCTCTTCCTCCTCCTCCTACTTTTTTTTTCTCTTTCCTTCCTGTCTCCTACCTTCCCCCTCCTGCTAGTATTAGTATTGTTCATGCAACACCGTTCCCTCCTCCTCCTCCTCCTCCTCCTCCTCCTCCTCCTCCTCCTCCTCCTCCCCCTCCTCCTCCTCCCCCCTCCCCCCTCCCCCTCCCCCTCCTCCTCCTCCTCCTCCTCCTCCTCCTCCTCCTCCTGTGTGTTCCACGACGGCTGACTGATTATGATAATCGGGGTCACGCAATCCCTTCTGGACGCGTATGGGCATGAGCGTGTGTGGGGTATGGGCGAGGGGCCGTCATAATACGTCCCTGATAGGTGTGCTTGTACCCCTGGGCGGTGGGTGGGTGGGCGGGAGAGGCGGGGATAGGGGCGGGGGAGAGAGCTGTCCCCTGGGGTAAAGGGATGACCCTGTAATGCATCCACCTTCGGGCACTTCTCGCGTGCTCTAGATTCCTACCCTGATTCTTCTTACTCGCCTTTACTCTCTCTCTCTCTCTCTCTCTCTTCTCTCTCTCTCGCTCTCTCGCTCTCTCGCTCTCTCTCTCTCTCTCTCTCTCTCTCTCTCTCTCTCTCTCTCTCTCTCTCTCTCTCTCTCTCTCTCTCTCCTCTCTCTCTCCCTCCCTCCCTCTCTCTCGCTCCCTCTCTCCCTCTCCCTCTCCCCCTCTCCCCCCTTTTACCCCTCTCCCCCCTTTTACCCTATGCAGATAGGTATATACTGGTAGATTTATAGATATACCGAGTGAAATAGAATAGATTGAAATTGATACCGATTTGGGTTGATTATTTAGATGAGATAGATTTAGATTAAGATCGAGATAGATAGCGATACGACATCTCCCTCCTGCTCCTCCTCTTCCTCCCATTCCTCCCATTCCTCCTCTTCCTCCTCCTCCTCCTCCTCCTCCTCCTCCTCCTCCTCCTCCTGACCGGCCTGTCACTCTTCCTTGCTTGATGGGTGTGCGTGCGTTCGATTCGGGGCTGTATCGGCCGCCGGTGCTGTCTGGGGTCTCCATCACTCTTCTCACCTGTCCCCTGACCCCTCCCGCATTTGTTCGTTACCCCGGGACACCTGCATGCCTCCCCCGTGTTCTCTGTGCTCCTCTTCCTCGTTCGGTCCCTCTCGCTCATTACGTATTCCTGTCGTCCACCTGTTTTTGGTCTCTCTTTCTCTCTCTTTCTTTCTTTCTCTTTGTCTTTATATTTCTGTTTCTGTATCTGATTCTCTTTTTCTTTCATCCTCGTTTCCCTTCTTTATCTGCATTCACTTTGTTCCCAAAGGGGTACTTGGGTATGTTTGTGACGTTAGGCTTAACTGCGGATAGCGAAGCAGGTGGAGGTGCGTTTATATATGCTTGGCAATAAAATGAGTTGGAGTGAGCAAGCGAGTGAGTGAGTGAACGAGTGAGTGGATGAGCAAGTGAGCGAGCCCGTGAGTGAGTGAGAAGCAAGCAAGCGAGTGAGTGAGTGAGTGAGCGAGTGAGTGAGTGAGTGAGTGAGTGAGAAAGCAAGCGAGTGAGTGAGTGAGTGACTGAATGGACGAATTGACTAGCTAGATTAAGTGTGTGCTTTCCAAAAGGGTACTAATACAGAGTGAGTGAATAAGCGAGCGAGTGAGTGCGGCGGCGGCGGCGGCGAGAGGGCGAAAGTGTGCGGCGAGGTGAGGTCGGCTTTTATGACGTGGCATTTGACGCTTTCTCTTAATTGGCCCGATAACCCCTTCTCAGTTTGTGTAATGGCGGCCCCTCAGGCGCGAACCCTGTCCTGAAGGAGTTTTTTGTGGGCTTTTATGGCTGTGGTAACTAGCGTGTCCCTGGGCTGGAGGCGAGGGCGAGAGCAGTTCATAGGAGGCGCGGCTGAGGGGTTTAATACAGTCGGAGAAATAGACCTTGCTGCATTGTCTGTCTTGTCTGTCAGTTTTCTTCCTCTCTCTCTCTCTCTCTCTCTCTCTCCCTCTCTCTCTCTCTCTCTCTCTCTCTCTCTCTCTCTCTCTCTCTCTCTCTCTCTCTCTCTCTCTCTCTCTCTCTCTCTCTCCCTCCCTCTCCCTCTCCTCTCCTCTCTCCTCTCTCCTCTCTCCTCTCTCTCCTTTTCTCTTTCTCTTTCCTTCCTCTTACTCTCATGCATTCACTCGATCTCTTTCTCTCTTTGTTTTCTCAGTTTCTCTCTTCCCTCTTCCCCGGGATTTGCGCCTCTTTCGGCCCTCTTTCCGCGTCCTGCATGCCTCCCCTGCATCCCGTGTCAAACGACGCGCGTTAAAGGCCCAGCGTAAGCCTGGACGCGGCGCGGGGGAAAGTCAGCGGCCGGGTTCAAGGTATGTAGGACATTCGACCTGCCCACCGGCCCACCTGCCCACCTGCCGCCTCGCGTCTGTCTTCCTCAAACGAAAAGAGGGAGCGGCCCGTGTTCTCTGCCAGCCACGGCTCCTCCTGCTGGCCTCGGGGAAGGTGCAGTCGACCTTTCGTGACCTCTTAGAAAAGGAGGGAGGGAGGGAGGTCAAAGGAAAGAACACAACAAACCATAAGATAAAAAAAAATTTAACGGTATCTCCTGCGAGGACGAAACAGTACTTGGCTGGCTTCCTCGCTACCCCCGGCCGCCGTCGGGTCAAGTGCCAGCGCGGAGAGGACGACGGAGATGACACGCGATAGGAGATGAACGCGTCGCCTGTGAGCCGAGGTGATGGCCGCTTCCATTGTCTTGCTTAATGATGCTTGGTCGGGAGGGGAAGGGGAGGGGGTGGTGGGGGTGGGGGATGGAGAAAATGGGGGAGGGGGTGGAAGGGCGTGGATGTATGAAGAGTGCGCCCCCTCCTCCTCCTTCTCGTCCTCGTCCTCGTCGTCCTCCTCCTCCTCCTCCTCCTCCTCCTCCTCCTCCTCCTCCTCCTCCTCCTCCTCCTCCTCCTCCTCCTCCTCCTCCTCCTCGTCCTCCTCCTCGTCTCCTCCTCCTTCTCCTCCTCTCCCCCTCCTCCTTCTCCTCCTCTCCCCCTCCTCCTTCTCCTCCTCTCCCCCTCCTCCCCCCCGCCTCCTCCCCCCTTCCCCCCGCCTCCTCCTCCTCCCCCTCCTCCTCCTCCTCCTCCTCCTCCTCCTCCTCCTCCTCCTCCTCCTCCTCCTCCTCCTCCTCCTCCTCCTCCCCCCCTCCTCCGCATCATCATCATCATCCTCATCCACGAGAAATTTGTTCCGTCATTATGATCGGCGTTCATTAGCATAGCCATCAGGAGGTGGGCGGTTCTTTCCGTCATTAATGGTCGTTTTCGGGTCCCGGATGTGTGGGCGCGGGCGATGTGTGCCGCAGAAAGGGCCTTCCTAGAGTAACATTATGATTGGTTGCCTTAGACTGACTGCGTTGCGTCTCGATGCGGCCTCGCCTTCCGACTGATCCTCCTTTCATGTCGTGTCATAGCGCGGCGGGGCATCTGCGGGGGGCGTCTTCGGGGGAGTCTTAGATGGGAGGGGGGGGGGGGGCGAGGTTGAGAGAGCTACCACCTGGGTCTCCAGACGGGCCTCTTCCTCCTTCCCTCTTTCTAATCCTGTTCCTTCTTTTCCTTTCCACCCGCTCCTTGCTTCCCTTTCCTTGACACCCATTTTCCGTAGCTCCCACCTCCTCCCGTATGCCTCTTACCCGTCTCTTCTCGTCTCTCCTTCCCCTACCCCCAATCCCCTACCCTGCCCACCCTCCCCGCTTTATCCTCTACCCCCCCTTTATCCTCCATTCCCCCTCTCCCACTTTCCTATCCCTTCCCCTTCTCCCACTATCCTATCTCTTCCCCCTCTCCCACTATCCTATCCCTTCCCCATCCCCTATCTATCCTCAATCCCCCCTCTCCCACTTTCCTATCCCTTCCCCATCCCCACTTCTATCCTCAATCCCCCCTCTCCCACTTTCCTATCCCTTCCCCATCCCCTCTCTATCCTCCCTCCCCCCCGACACGTCAGGGTGAAAAATCTCCGCGATAGACACCTCGCCGCGCAACATGACGGGGATTAGCATATCGTTACACCTCATGAGTCGCCGGCGGGAGGAAAAGCGCCTGTCAACACCTTTCTTATCTCTTCTTCTTCTTCGTCCTTCTTTCTTCTTTCTGGTTTCCTTTCTTCTTTCTTCCTCATTTCTACCCCTCCCCCCCTCTCTTCCTCATTTCTACCCCTCCCCCCCTCTCTTCCTCCTCCTCCTCCTCCTACATTATATTGTTAATCTTAAGGGAATTTACCTTAGAAAGTTCCCTATGTCGACAGAATGCGATGGATTTACGAAAGTTAAAAAAAAAAAAAAAAAAATTGGTTTGAATTAACATTATGAAATCCCTACTTAACCTCACTTCTATCTCATGTCTTCGAGATGTCGTTAAAAAATGACTTTCATTTTAGGAGAATTACCGTCGTGTGTTAGCGCGTTAGGACTCCAAACAGCCGAGACATTGCCATAGAAAAGAGGGGGGGGGTCCGAACAAGGGGGAGGAGGGAGAAATTGGTACACGTTTCGGTTCTTAATATTAACGGCCGAAGGAGGGGGGGCATTTCGTCTCAGCGGTAACGTAGCGTGGAAGTGCTCGATTCTAGCATTATTCATGAGCGGAGATGATAAAGAGGTGGGCGATGTAGCCGCTTAAGGCCTGTGGATGAGGTGGTGACGGTAGGCGCAGTGTTGTACCGGTCAGGGGCGCATGGCCGTGCATGAATGATAAAGGTGTGCGCGTGTCCCTTAAATGTTTTCGTGTTTACTATCTGATTATGAATGTATGTGTGTTGCGATTGTACACGCGTGTATGCATATATGTACGTGTATGTATGTGTGTGTGTGTCTGGATGTAATGTTAGTTCTAATTGTGTTTCAGGAGAGTAGTGAGAGAAGTTTAAAGGATCCGCGCCGCGCAGGTGTTATGTGATGTCTCGCGAGTCCCGAGATCGCGCGAGATAACGAGATTGCGATGCTGTTTACGAGGGGCTCTTCGGCGCTAGGGGTTACGAGGCAGGATTAAAAGGGTCGTGTTGGGGAGGGTGGAAGGGTAGAGTAGAGGCAGGGAGGGGGAAGGGGGAAGGGGGAGTTGGTATGGTAGGGTATGGTAGCGTATGGCAGGGTGACTGACGTGAGAAAGGGTTGTTGCTAATAACGTTGGCAAATGCGTGTCGTTTGAGATTCTGTTCACTTGTCCTCTAACCGTCTTCGAGGAAGGGGGGTAGAGGTAGGGGGTGGGAGAGGGAGGGAGGGAGAGCCTATGCCTTAAAAGTATGTCAAACCTCAGTCAAGGCAAATAAGTGCTTACCTGTGTATGGCTTCTGGGGCAGCTTGTAAGACACACAATCCCATCTTACTTCCCGAAACTCTCGTGTTGACATGACGTTACCTCCCCTCCCCCCCTTCAACCTACAGCTCCCCATCCACCTTCCCCCCCCCACCCCACCCACCTTCAATCTCCTAACATAACCGCCTTAAAAATGTCCACAAAGTAACGCTCAAGGTCCGATATGGAAGCCGTTGTTTTGTGTGTTATGCAACCAGGCATGTGACTTGCGTTTGGTGAAGGTGATGCTCTTTTTTTTTTTTTCGTTGTTTTTCTCACTTTTTTTTGTTTCTTCTTTTTATATATTGTCGACTTGTGTATTTGTTATTTATTAGTCTTATTCCTGTACACTATTAGGTATTACGATGAAGATTCGGGGAAGAGGAGAAAGAGATGGTAAAAGATCAGGCTTGAGAGTAAGAATGGGAATTGGAAAAGAAGAAAAAGAAGGAGGAGGAGGAGGAGGAGGAGGAGGAGGAGGAGGAGGAGGAGGAGGAGGAGGAAGAGGAGGAGGAGGAAGAGGAGGAGGAGGAGGAGGAGGAGGAGGAGGAGGAGGAGGAGGAGAAGGAGAAGGAGAAGGAGAAGGAGAAGGAGAAGGAGAAGGAGAAGGAGAAGGAGAAGGAGGAGGAGAAGGAGGAGGAGGAGGAGGAGGAGGAGGAGGAGGAGGAGGAGGAGGAGGAGGAGGAGGAGAAGAAGAAGAAGAAGAAGAAGAAGAAGAAGAAGAAGAAGAAGAAGAAGAAGAATAGGAATAGGAATAGGAATAGGAAGGAGAAGTGTGAGGGTACAGGGTATTGGTGTTCGGGCAGTGAGTGAGTGTGCGTGTGTTCGCGAGGGGATGAGAGAGCCGGACAACCCGAGAGCTGGCTGCAAGGTGCAACTTGGCTCAGGTGTCCTTCGCTACACCTTTGTTGTGGTGTGAGGCCCTCCTGTTCCTTCTCAGCCTCCTCCACCCCCTCCTCGTCCCATCTCTCTTCGTTCCTCCTGCCACCTCTTCCTCCTTATCCTCCTCCTCCTCCTTCCCCCTCTCTCCCTCCTACTCCTCCCCACCCCCCTCTCTCCCCTCCCCCACATTCATCTCTCTTTATATCTCCCTCATCCAGCAGAATGGTAGCGCGTGTATTCACCTGCATTGTTCCGGAGGTTTTACAACACATTGTACCCACACTCTAACGATTTCCAGCTTCGCGTTTTGCATCCACGTTGTGCGCTGCAAGACTGCAACGGGGCAACATGGCAAACCCTACGGCCGCCATGTTGTGGGACGAGGAAGGGGTAGAGGTAGAGGTAAAAGGAGGGGTGTAGGTGGGGGGGGGGGAAACGGGAGTGGAGGGGTACAGGAGGGGGAAGCAGAGGAGACTATTGGGAAGTCTATGGAGCTCGGCGAGGCTGGCCCGAGATGCGCGTCGACGGCGGATGCCCGTATCCAACACCGCGGATCCGATAACGGGCGTCGGGTACGGTTTCCAGCAGCGCCTGATCGCCTTCCCCGCCACCGCACGCCCACCCCGCTCGCCCTCTCGCCCACCCTCTCGCCCACCGCCCGCCGACGAGCCCTTCTGCCCGGCCTACGCTTTCCTTCTCTTTGTAGTTAGTCTGCAAAGCGATTTCCCTGACAATTCCTTTTAACGTCCTTAGAGCAAAGGACGGGAATATTTCGCCTCCTCCTCCTATCACCCCCTCCGCCTCTTCCTCGTCCTCGCCCTCTGTCTGTCGCCCTTCCTCTCCCCCAGCCTGCACATCCTGCTCCGAACCTGCTGATATCCTGGATCGTCGTAGTGGATCAGTTTCGTTCCTTTGTCTACGTCGTTGATTGATATTCGCTTTTTAGGCCTTTCGGATGACACCCCTTCCTCTAGACCCCCCCCCCCCCTTTCACGATCCCGCCCACGCTGGTACGCACGCACGCCGCTGTTCTTTTACTTTGCCCCCATTGTATTACCAAGTATTTTTTATATTTTCTGTCTCCCTACTTTTCATTCCATATTCCTCTTATCCCTTTCGTCTCCCTCCCTCCCCTTTGCCCTTCCCCTCCTTCACCTCTTTTCGTCTCCTTCCTCCCTCCTCTTGCTCCCTTTCTCCCCTCCTGTTCCTCCTCTCTCCTCTCACTTCTCCCCTGCCTTCCCTCTTCTTCCTTCCTTCCCCTCTCCCCTCCCCTATTCCTCCTCCTCCCTCTCTTACCCCTCCCTCCCCCCAACCCGATCCTCGAAGGGCGCCGACACTCGACCTATCTCTCCCAATCTCTCAAGTCAAGAGGCCGAGAAGGAGAGAGATGAGGAGGAGGAGGGGGAAGGGGGAGAGGGGGGAGGAGAAACGGCCGTTCAGCGCGCGCATCACGTTATTTATTCAAGGAACAATATTTTTTTTTTTTTTTTTTTTCTATCTTTTGAACCCCTGCCTCTTATCTTTTCCTTCTCTCTGCAACATCGTCCTGTGGTCCTCTCGGCGGCGTCGGGTTGCAATCGCGCTGCTCTCGTCTCGTGAATTGAGGCGCTCCAGATAAGTCTTTTTTTTTTCCCCCTTTTCTTTTCTTTTCTTTTTTTCTTTTTTTCTTTTTTCTTTCTCGTCTGAGGAGGTTCGAGTGTGTCTTACCGGGTTCTGTGGCACCGTGGGTGAGTGAGGGCGGGGTTTGTTGTGGCGTTGCTGTTGGTTTGGCAATATCCTTATCACTGTTATTTTATCCATCATTATCATCTACTGCTTCTGCTTCTTCTTCTTATTCTTATTATTATTATTATTACTATTACTATTATTACTATTATTATTTTTATTAATAGCATCATCACCACCATCATCATCATCATCATCATCATCATCATCATCATCATCATCATCATCATCATCATCATCATCATCATCATCAATCACCATCACATCCCCTTACCCAACCCCTCCCAACCCCTCCCAACCCCTCTTGGCCCGCGCTGCCCCCAACACCTCTCATCCTATCCTATCTCCTTGAGGACGAGCTTTCAAGTGGGACCGAGGAGACCCTTGGCCGACTCCCCGAGCGACGTGTCCTTTTGAGATTCTCTTCACTGTCCTGTGTGCCCTTTGGGGGTGGGGGAGGGGGAAGGGGAAGGGGAAGGGGAAGGGGAAGGGGAAGGGGAAGGGGAGGGAGGGAAGGGAAGGGGAAGGGGAAGCGGATAGGGAGGTAGGATAGAGGAGGGAGAGGGAGGGGGGAAGGGGCGCAAGGGTGGGCATGGGGGTTAAGGGGGGCGAGGGTGGGGGGCATTCGGGGTTGATTTGATAAGTTGAATTGGTTATCGATGATGGTTGATAAGATCGGGCAGGCGGGCGGGCGGTGGTGATATTGATGATGATTGTGTGTGTGTGTGTGTGTGTGTGTGTGTGTGTGTGTGTGTGTGTGTGTGTGTGTGTGTGTGTGTGTGTGTGTGTGTAAGTTTATTTATTTATGTATGTATGCGTTATTACAGTAAGAAAATGCAGAGGGACAGGCGTCGATTTTACACCAGCTATCTTTGAAGTTTATCTCCTTTTTTTTCATCGCCGTTTCACTCGCTAGCGTCATAATCCCATCAGAGAAGCCAATAAGCCAGATATATAACCCAAGGGATGGGCGAACCACGGAGAAACCCAGATGCCGGGAAGATAGGTTGGGAGATAAATGAAGTACAGGGCAGGAAAAGGGAAATAGATACGGCTGGATAAGGGGTGAGGATAAGGCAGGATAAGAGAGTCAAGGGTAGGGATGGCGTCCTCCTCCCTCTCCCTCTCCCTCTCCCTCTCCCTCTCCCTCTCCCTCTCCCTCTCCCTTTCCTCCTCCCTCTCCCTTTCCTCCTCCCTCTCCCTTTCCTCCTCCCTCTCCCTTTCCTTCTCCCTCTCCCTTTCCTCCTCCCTCTCCCTTTCCTCCTTCCTCTCCCTCACCCTCTCCCTCTCCCTCTCCCTCTCCCTCTCATTCTCCCTCTCCGTCTTCCCCCCTCCCCCCCTCCCCCCTAGATGTGGTTGATGAGAGGCCGCGATAAAGCGCCTTTGATGGATGGTCAGATAATGATAGACGTCCTACTATTGTTTCCTTATTAATGGGAGCTCGGCGGGGGCGAGCGCGGATCGGGGAGAGGGGGGGGGGGGGCGATCGAGATTGGAGGGGCATAGAGGGGGGAGGGGGTTCCATCTGTCCTGCCCTACTCCTTTCCTTCTCCTCCTCCCTCCTCTCTCCCTCCTCCTCCCCCTCCTCCTCTCCCTCCTTCCTCCTCTCCCTCCTTCCTCCTCTCCCCTTCTTCCTCTGCACTTGTGGCGGTGTCTTGGGCGTGTATCTGCCTTCCATTATTTTAGTTGTTCTTATTTTTTTAATCATTGTATAGCGATTAGTTTTCGTTTTTGAACTGTTGCTTATTCCCACTCCATTCCGGGGAACCCTGCTTCGGGATTTCCATCGTTCTCTCCGCCCCTCCATCCATCATCGCGCATTGCTTCGAATCTCGGCCCTTAATTACCACGCTACCTAATTAGCATGTCCTTCCTGTGCATGTTAGAAGACCCCCCCCCTACCCCCCTTCCCCCTCTCCTATCTGTCTCTCCCTCCCTCGCCCCCTTCCTCCCCTGCCCCCACCGTTCTCATCACCGCCCGAAGAAACAATGGTTGCGGCACCATGCTCTGGTGGGCGTGGGCGTTTCCTGTCTCTTCGTCTGCAGGCTCTGTCCACGCCCATGGGTGTGCAGGGGCGCTGAGGACTTATGGGGAAGACGTAGGGGGGAGGGGGAGGGGGAGGGGGGAGGGTAATTCGTCTGGTGGTGACGGCCGTGGAGTGGCTTTTGTCTCGTCTCGCTTCTGCTACTGTTCATGAATCGCCTTGAAGTCATCATCGTAATTACTATCATTGTTATTATTATCATCATCACCATCCTCATCACTATCGCCATTATCGTTACTGTGATCATCCTCATTGATGATAGTATTACTATCATCACCGTCATTATCCTGGCCCTCCTCCTATGCTATGTTTACCATTGACATCATTATTACTCTCACCATCCTCCTCATTAATACTTTCACCATCCTCCTCATACTCTCACCATCCTCCTCATACTCTCACCATCCTCCTCATACTCCCACCATCCTCCTCATCAATACTCTCACCATCACCATTCCCTTCGCCTGAGCCTCTGTTCCTCTCCCGCCAAGGACCGAGCCGGGGGCGTTGGCGTTGGCGGGAGCGACCGAAGGCCCGGACTCCATTAGGGGTTTTCCTGGGCGCCGAGTGTCATAAAAGCGGGTTTATTGGGGGTGGAGGGGGGGGGGGGGATCTCGAAGAACCGGTTGGAGGAGCTGGGGTAGGAGTAGGAGTAGGCGTAGGAGCAGAAAGAGGTGTAGAAATAGGAGTAGGAGGAGCAGGAGAAGCAGGAGTAGTAGGAGTAGTAGGAGCAGGAACAGCAGGAAGATGGCGTTAGGGGTTCTTGCGTTTTCCAAGTGTTTCATCGTTCTTGTTTCTCTTTCCTCGTCGTCAATTTCTTTGTTTTCCTCTTTATTGTGACCCTGTTTTCGTTCTTTCCCTATTTTTGTACATTCTTTTCCTTTTGTATTTCGCTAATGGATCATTTTTACTTTATCCTCCATGGACAGTGCTCAATACTGCATTGCCATTACACTGCACTTTGATTTGCAATTTTGCAGAAGCGTTCTTCCCCCTCTCCTCCCCATCTAAAAGCGCAAGAAGGCTATAGGTCATGGGTCAAAGGTCATCCCCACCCCCTCCCCCTCCCCCTTCCCGTCTGCCTACCAACTTGCTTTAACCATCGAGAGTTTGTGACCTATTACCGAGGATAATTAAATCCTCGCGCACGCTGAGCTCTCGGAGACGACTCCATTTTGGCCGTTGCAGCAGATCGTCCGTAAGGGTCGGTGCCGCGTGCGTTTTGTATTTGGGTTTCGGCTCTATGGCCCCCCCTTGGTGTGGTTCGGTCGCTTCTTGTCCCTGTTGGACGCGGAGGCATAATGGCCGATTCGAGTAATTGCATTTTTTTCTTTAATGGAGTTATCGTGCGCGGGTGTAACCTTCCTGTCCTCAATTAATTAAAGTCGGCTTGATTATCCCTTTTATCTCTCTCTCTCTCTCTCTCTCTCTCTCTCTCTCTCTCTCTCTCTCTCTCTCTCTCTCTCTCTCTCTCTCTCTCTCTCTTCTCTCTCTTTCTCTCTCTTTCTCTCTCTTTCTCTCTCTCACTCAGATTGGATTATTTCAATTTTGGGATTTAGTTGGCCTGTGGTTTGGTCGGCCGTTTACTTGCACGCTCGTGATTAGTTGGAGGGCGTACTGCACCGTATCACTAGAAGGCTTCCAGAACGGCGTTTACTGAAGGGGGTCGTAATTTCGCGCCTTTTTCTCGGGCGCTGAAGCCGTGGCCCGGAACAGGGGGGGGGGGGGGGGGCGGTCGCGATTTCCCCGTTTGGACCGACCGACTGACGAAGAGCGAGAGCCGGTGACCATCCGGGCCTCATTTCGGGACCAAACAGAGCGAGGAACGAGCGGACGAACGAGGAGGGAGGAGGGAAACCGCTGATTATGATATGTGGCGGGCGGCTGTCGGGGGCGGGGACTTGGAGGGGCGCCTGTCTTCTCGGGGGGTTTATTTGTGTTCGGATACAAGCAAATGCATTCACTTATTCACTCACTCACTGATTCATTTACTCACACACTCACTAATTTACTCATTCACTCGCTTGCTCAAATCAAAACAAAAAGTCCCTCTCCTCCTCCTCCTCCTCCTCCTCCTCCTCCTCCGTCTTCCGTACAGCGAAAACTCAAGCAGGAGATGTACCGCTACACCCTCTTCCTCCCTCATCCTCTTGTAAAACCAGAATCAAGAAAAACGAAACAAAAAACAAATCCGTGTAAGAAGAAAAGCAAGAAGCAGCGATCTCGTAATTGCAGCGGTCCCGATCCGACGCGTTTAATTGGGGCTGGCGCTGACCCCGATGGCTGTGCGGCGCGCTGGGAAATGGCGCTTTTTGCCCGCCGGTCGTGCGCGCGGGGAGGTGTCCGACGCCATGTTGTGCGCTACTGGATGTGAACGAAGGGGGGGGGGGGGTTGCTGGGCTCGCTCGCACGCCCGCTTGGGTGGGGTAGGAGGGTGTGGGGGGGGTATGGGTGTGGGTGGAGGTAAGGGTTAGGGGTACGGGAGATGTAGGGTCAGAAGAGGAGTTGCGCTGCATTTGGTATGTTCGTTGCCAAAGGCTGTTGAGTTTTTGCGGACAAAGCCTTTTGTATTATGGGTTCAGTATCTCCGAAAGATTTCGTATCTTATAACTTTATAAATGTGTGTTGTTTCCGACATACGGAGGATGATAATGGGAGAGAGAGAGAGAGAGAGAGAGAGAGAGAGAGAGAGAGAGAGAGAGAGAGAGAGAGAGAGAGAGAGAGAGAGAGAGAGAGAGAGAGAGGAAGAGAGAGAATGAAGGAAAGAAAGAAATGCAAGAACAAGGGAGATGAGAGATAGCACGTAGACGGAGCAAATATTGTGCAAGACTGTGTTGCAACTTTCCATTTTCTGTTGAGCGGGAAACAATGGCACGTTCGAAGTCCTAGCGATGAATCGGGAATAGAAAGTTTTCGAGAAGACTAACGGCGCAGACGCGTAGTATTATGGTGAATACTCACGTTAAGATTCCGGAATATGGTTTGCGCGTTGTCGGAGTATCGTGCGGTTTGCAAGCGGAATGCGCGTTGCGTGCGGTCGCCGTGTCTGGTTTGATATCGGGAGGAGACGTGTCGGCGGCGGGCGGAAGGAGGTCGTGGGCGGCGGGCGGGCTGTCGACGCTACGCAAGTAGTGATCCGCCGCTGTCAGCGCCGCTCGCCCCCGACCCCCGCCGCTGCTGCTGTCTTGGCGAGGGAGAGGAAGGGGAGAGGTAGATGGGTCAGTTGTGTGTGTGTTTGTTTGTTTGGTGCGCATGTGCATATTCGAGGCGCGGGCTCGCAGCAGCGGCGGCTCCTCCCCTGGTGCGGGCGG
>NC_061821.1:8696791-8721791 GCF_019202785.1 Penaeus chinensis
AGGGTGTGGAGCAGGGAGTCTAGAATTGGTAAGGTACATCTTGTAGAGTGGCAGGGGGGGGGGGGGGGTGAGAGGATGTGGAGGAAGAGAGGAGGAAGAAAGGGGAAGGCGATAGGAACCCCTTCGCGAGGGAGCCTCTGGTTTCGTACGCCGCCGGGCCGACGGCAACCCTTCGCCCGGCGCCCGCGATGCTCTCCTGTTCCGCCTGGGTCTCGTTGGGTCAGGGCGGGAGTCCCTGGCTGAGTTTTGCCTCGGAAGCGAAGGCGGAGCCGCCGCGCGGATGCCGTGATGCTGTGAGTGATGGCGCTGTGGGCGGGTGCGGGCGGCGGGGTCATGTGATAGCGTCTTGTGGGCGGCGAAGCGTGGCCAGTTGCCATGTACACTACGGGTGGGCGCCGACTCCCGCGCGTCACCATTACGCCCACACGCCCGCCATCAACCGCTTCATTACCCTTGAGCCCGGCAGAGGGCGCGCGGACTCTAATGGCCTCGCACATCACGGCGGAAGGGCGGCGGAGGAGAGCGGGAAGTGTAACGCGATCGCCCGCAAAGATAAAGCGCGGAGATAGCGTCAAGCGCGAGAGGGAGAGGAAGAGGGAAGGGTTGGTTCGCTGAACGAGGTGAGGGAGGTGGCGGCGAGATATGGTGTAAATGATGGTGCTCTGGACACATTAGCAGCCAGGTATAGGCGCGGGTGTACGGGGGGTTGCTAAATGGTCGAGGTGTGATGGGTATTAATGGGCGGGGAGCAGCGATACACGGCACGCCCCCACCCATCGTCGGTTTTCTTCCAGATCGCTCCTTCCATCTTTCTTCCCCTTGATACTAAATAACCTCGCAGATAGACCCTCCCTAGATAAGCTTGATGTGACACGCAAATTAATATTTCTCTCTTCCTGTTGCAGGTGCGGTGGCGGCGGCGGCGACGGGCAACCGGCGCGAGGAGGTGGCGGACGTGCGCGAGGGCCAGGACGTGACCCTCAAGTGCCGCATCAACAACCCGTCGCTCATCACCTCGGGAGGACAGATCTTCTGGATGAGGCAGAGGAAGGGCGAGAAGGACAACGTCGCCATTCGGGACACACCATTCGACAGGAGCTACACGTAAGTGCTGAGCGAGAGGAACTGGTCCTTGGTTGGAGGAGAAGGAGAAGGGAGAAGTGAGGGTGAGGATGAGAATGACTGAAAGTACGGTTTTTTTTTTTATTATTATTATCCTTCGTCCACTCCTTTCCTCATTCTGTAGAAGGTGCGGAGGAGGCTTGGAGCAGCGGAATATAATGTGCGGTTGCGGCTGGCCGGACTCGGGTTCTCCCGAGCGCCGCGGGTGCTATAACTCGGTGTGGCTTGGCGCGGTGCCCTCGCCCGCCGCGGACGCCTTTGAAATCCACACGCGGCACATTAGCACTCGCACGCACGCACGCACGCACGCGCCCACCCACTAACGAACGGCTGTACCCTCCTTGCTCACATCTAATGATAATTATGAAAGTATGTAAATTAAATGATACTCGGATTTGTCTTTTTTGACTGAACGGGAAATGCTTAATTAATAATGGTATTGAGAATAATTCCTAAGCAACTTCGTTCGTCTGAGGACTTGAGGCTTCGAGTACTTCTCGCTTGCATCAACTGCCCCCCGCATGTGTGTCCGTGTGCGTGTCCGTGTGCGTGTCCGTGTGCGTGTCTGTGTGCGTGATACATGGTGTCAGTATCAAGACGGGAGGTGGCGGCCATGTGTGCCTCCCACGGCGCAGCATATGTTTGCGGTGTCCCTGGCCCGATGCTGTCGCACCACCACCGATCCCGCGTTGCCCTCGGACAGACCGGGGCCCGTAATGGCGTTGTAATATCTGCCCGGGAGCGGTGCCCATTAGAGACACACACCGAAGCTTCTACGGCGGGACGCACGGTGGCCGGGCGGGAGCAGGGAGGGCAGCCACGCGTCCTGTGCCCCACCTGACCCACGCGGCCACAGGACCCTCCTCTCTCGCCGCCCCTTGTCCCTTGTCCGAGGATGCTGCAGTCATGACTTCCTTATCAAGTTGGAGTTCGCATGTGCTTGCGGGTGAGCGCGAGACGGGCGAGGGCATTGTAAATGCCAGCGAATACTTACAGCATACATAGAGAGGGCCATTAGGAAGTTTCCAAAGCGGCATTACCGCAGACGCAGGCCCTCAGAGTTACGGCGCACCATTAACCAGCCGACGTAATCTGCTTCTCCGTCATCTCGCGAGTTGTTCAGGAGGGAACGGCCACGGCAAGCGGAACTGAGCACGGACGCGGTGCATGCTTCTCGACGCCGGCACAAGCCCGGGCCGTCTCGAATCGCGAGCGGGAAGCTTGACCCACTAAGAAAGCAAGCACGGTGACTCGCCGTCAGCTCTGCGACTCGCTGCTTGATGCACGTGGGAACGGCGCCGCTGGCGTCCTTCACGGGGCTTAAGCCAGGCAGCCGTTCACGGGATGCGCCTTCCAAAAGGGATATCGAATTCGGGGAACTGGGTGCGTGACGGCTAATGAGAGAGCGAAAGAGAGGAGGAGAGAGACGAGTGAGAAGGGGAGAGGAGGCTGTGCGTGAGCCGGGGATTTGGTGCGTCCGACTTCCGTTTTGTTGCGCTTTGTCCGTCCCGCTGACGCCGGGGGATTAGCGCCGAAATGGGCGTCGCGTGAGCAGCAGATTGCGAGGCGCGGATTTGGCCTTCGTGTCATTATTATTAATAATTTTTAAATTTATGCTTGTCTATGGCCTGCCGCCATACGACAAATCACTTTCATATTTGTATTTCTGTAATTAGTGACATTTGTATCTACACATATTTATTTTACCTTTTTTTTCTTAAGACTTAGCACTGCCTAATGCCACTTTTCTCCCCCTGCAGCGTGGACCTGGACCTGGAGGAAGGCCGGTATGACCTGACCATCAGCCGCGCCACGTACGAGCGCGACAACGGCATGTTTGAGTGCCGCGTGAAGGAGGCCGGCACCGGATCCGACCTGCACACCACCACCGTGAACCTGACCGTGCTCATCCCGCCCGGAAGCCCCAGGGTGAACCCCGAGGCGCCCACCGCCACCGAGGGACAGGAGATCGACCTCGTGTGCTCGTCCCAGGGCGGCTCGCCCGACCCGCAGATCATGTGAGTCTTTCTCTCGTCGCCTTGGTTTGGGTTGAGTTTACGAGCTGGTGCGTTTCAGGAGAGGTGTTGACTGGGGAGATGAGGGAGGAGGGAGGGGAGGAGGGAGGGAGAGATAAACAAAAAAAGGGAGAAGGGAAGAAAGAGAAAGGAACTGAAGGAAGGAGGGGGGAGGGGGGAGGAAAGGATTGAAGAAGGGGAGGGAAGGAAAGAGTTGGGAAAAAAAAGAGGGATAAGGAAAGAAAGGAAAGGGAGATAGGAAGGGAGAATGGAGAAGCAGAAGAAGCAGATTGACACACAAATTCTCACGGCCCGCTCCTCCCGACGGAGAGCACCGGCTAGAACGGCGGGTCTGGCGGCAGCATCCGGGAGGTTTTATGTGCAGTCAGGCTCCGTCTGGCCCTCTCGATGTCACTGGAGAAATATCTCTGTTCGCACGATCCCCCCGGAAATAATGGCTTGGTTGTCTCGGAGTGGTCGGATTTCGTGAGATGAAGTAGAGTTTTGGGGATGTTTTTGAAAGGAGAAATAGATGTTAGTGTGAAGAGATTTTTTCAAAGATATCTACACAACGCGGCGGATGTGGCACTCTCGAGGGTCGGGTCGCCAGGCTGGGGTGGGCTTGAGAGGCCGCTTCACCCAGACGTCTGCTGCGTGTGCTTTTCAAGTGGGCGCGGGGTTGCAGGTGTAGCGCTTTTTTCATTTCGCTTTCTTCGTCTTTCTGTTTGTTTCCTATCCTCCTCTTTTCCCTGATTTCATTCCTTCTCCCCGATTTCGTTCATTACCTCGCCTCCCCTCTCCTCTTTCCTTCTTTTTTCTCATTTATTCTGTTCTACCCTCTTCTATTCCTTTTTCTCTTCTCTTCGTTCCTCTACTCTTCCCTGCTTTCCCTTCCCTTTCTCTTCTCTCCCTTCCCTTCTCCATCCTCCCTCTTGAGAGAGCAGGGCGACGCAAGGCGAGTGGAGCAAGGCGTGGCATATGCAGGGCGGGCGGGCGGGCGGGCGCGGGAGGCCAGTGCCCACATGCCCACCCGGACCAGCACTGTAAACAATGGCGCGTTGTGCGAACTGCCCGCCACTTCACGCTCCGGCCGGGTTGGGGAGGAGGGGGCTTGGCGAGGGTGAAAGGGTGCTTATTGAGGGGAAAGAGTGTAGCTTGGCGATAAGGGTGATGAGTTAGCGGTTTACCAAGACGTCTTTGAAGGTTCTGAACGTTTGGCGAGGGAGTTGACAGGGTTATGTCGACGGTGACGGGTTTACGGGACCTCGGGGACGGGGAAGGAGGGAGGGAAGGGGGGGATAGAAGCAGTCACGACCAGCACCACATATATGTCTCCCCCCTTCTCTCCAACCTCCCCCTACGCCCACCCCATGCTGCCCCTAACCCAACACCCGTCCCTCACTATATTTCCCCCCGTTCTTCTCGTGCTAAACCATGTTGCTTGTTCGCAGCTGGTACCGCTCGGGCTCTGAGCAGAAGCTGTACAGCGTGCTGAAGCCGGGCGGCGGACGCGACTTCCCCACCACCTCCGTCCTCACCATCACCCCCGGCAAGGACGACGACGGCGCGCAGTACCGGTGCGTCGTGTGGAACAGGGCGCTCACCGACGACGAGAAGATGGAGTCCACCGTCACCCTCAGCGTGAACTGTGAGTATTTGCTGCGCTTTGCTTAGAGAGCCTTGCATCTGATATATTCTGTGTGGCATTGATTGATGCTTGAAAGTTCTTCCGGGTCATATGTTTTATATCGATCGCCCTCTTCCCGCAGACTACCCGCGGATCACCATCGGGCCCGAGAACCCCCTGCGCGTAGAGCTGGAGCACTCGGCCACCCTGACGTGCACGGCCGACGCCAAGCCCGCCGTGAGCAACGTGCGCTGGACGCGCGCCGGACGCTTCATCGACACCCATAACACCCTCGTCAAGGAGCGCATATCGCTTGAGGACGCCGGCCGCTACGTGTGCCAGGCCGACAACGGGCTGGGGCGGCTGCGCGAGGCCGAGGTCACCCTGGACGTTCAGTATGGCCCTCGCGTGGCCGTCATGTCCAGCAAGGACGTGGACGAGTCCGAGGACATCACGATCACCTGCAATGTGACCGCGAACCCGGCGCCCGTGACCATCGAATGGCTGAAGGAGGGCGACGACAGCTTCCGCCAGAATGGAGACATCCTGAGGCTGAACCGCGTGTCGGCGCAGAACCAGGGCAACTACATCTGCCGCGCCGTCAACATCCTGAATCCGACGGGCGGCGAGCCGAGCGACCGCATCGGCAATGCCACCGTCGCTGTGCGAGTGCGCCACGCCCCTGGCAAGACCTTCATCACGCCCGCCGAGCCCATCGCCGTACAGGGGGAGCAGTCCACGCTGACCTGCGGCGCCGACCCCCCCGGCTGGCCCATGCCCACGTACCGCTGGTGGCGCCAGGGCTCGGATACGCCGCTCACTCTGGGCGTCAACTACACCATCCCCCGCGCCTCGCTGTCCGAGGAAGGAACCTACTACTGCCAGCCCTCCAACCGCCTGGGCAAGGGCACCCCCGCCTCGGTCCACGTGCGCGTGTACCAGCCACCGAGGATCCTGGAGGACCTTCCCGAAACCGCCATCCACCGCATCAGCAAGACCGACCTAAGCCTGACCTGCCGCGCCCAAGGGAAGCCCCAGCCCTCCATCCGCTGGCTGAAGGACGGGGTCGAGCTCAACTCTTCCGACGGCTTCTACGATATCCTGGTGGAGCAGTCGCACAACCAGAATGCCGCCTACACCGTTCAGTCGACGCTGCAGTTCCGTGGCCCTCGCCGCTACGACAACCAGTTGCTTCCCATTGACAGAGGAACTTACGAGTGTGTCTTCAAGAACGACGTACGAGAAGTCTCTAGTTCACAACTGATTAGGATCGAACGTAAGTAGTTAACTGAGCTCTTATTTTACGTTGGTTTTTCTGTATGTACTTTGGGAAACACGTTTTACGTATGTAGTACATGTACTGTGGCATACTCTAATCCCATTTTTTATCTTGACAGATTCCCCAATAACCGTCCACAAGGCCAATAAAGTCGCTTTCGATATCGGCGAAGATGCGCGGGTCGAGTGCCGCATGCAGGCCTACCCTAAGCCCGCATTCCAGTGGTCGCTCGGCGCAAACTTCATTGACACAGATGGTACTCACTACACAGCCAATGACACTGTCTTGGGAGACGACGTGTATGCATCAGTCCTCACTGTTCTCGGCGTCACCAAGGCTGATTATGGCAGCTACACCTGCAAGGGTATGAACAACATGGGCGAACACAAGACCATAATCACCCTGCAGGAGAAGGGTCGCCCAGAACACCCCAAGAATCTCCGCGTCATCACAAGTGGCACCGACTTCATCAACCTGGCCTGGGACGAGAGCTTCAACGGTGGTTTCCCGGACACTATCTTCCACGTGCGAGCTGAGGCCATGTCTGGGGAAGTCACGAGCCACGATTGCCAGACGCAGAACCCGTGCGTGATCCAGCCTCTCATTCAGCAGACGAGATTCAAGTTGCAAGTGAAGGCCAGCAACATCAAGGGAGACAGCGACTTCTCGGACCCCCTGGAAGCCATGACCCTCGTCAACGTGGAGACCATCCCCGAACCCGAAGAGGTGTTCTTCGAGAGGATCAATAACATTCTGAGCTTCAAGGTGCTCCCCACTCACCTCATGTTGCAAGCACAGGTAGAAGTGCAGGATGTGGAAACGGAAGAATGGGTCCCCATGGAGGAGCTGGTGCCTATTAACAGTGACAACCACGGCGAGGTGGCCCTGGGCGATGCTGCTCCCAACGAAGTGCGACTCAAGTTCTGTTCCGTCTTCAGTGACGACACCTGTGGAAAATACCGAACTGCCACGAAAGGTAAAGCAGTAGTATTTGTATATTTTTTTGTATTGCCATGTGTTATGCATTAGGACATGAGATTCCAAGTATATACGAACATTTAAAAGGCGTGTGTATTTAGGCTTAACTAAAATGTTTTTTCTCCTTTCTCCAGTTGACCACCTGCCACCCATACCGTCCCAGAGTATGTCAATGCAGTACATGGTTGCAATCATTATAGGCTGTGTAGTCTTTGTAGCCATTGTTGCACTTGTGTTCATCTGCTGCTGCTGCCGTAGAAGGAACAGCAAGCTCAAGAATAAGACCGCAGACATGGAAGTTTCTCACCGTGGTGTTGTAGCACAGCAGGTAAAGCCCTCTGTCAAAAAAGTGATCCTTATCGGAAATCTAAGTTATGATACTTTAAATTATAAACGACTAGCATGCATTTTTTTATCTGTAGCTAATTGTAATTAATGTTTTTCAGGCTCCACCTCCCCCATACTATACTGTTGGTATGGATAACAAGGGTCTTGATGGCTCCATGGACACAGGATTGGATGATCCTTCCAAAACGGGCATCTACAGTTCTCAGCAGTACCACAACTACAACCAGAATGGACATGTGAACAATGGTCATAATAATAATGGTAAAGCATCACAGACTGATTATTGTAACGGATATCAAAATAATAATGACTTAATTTTCTTGGTATTGTGATTGAAAATGCAGATCTATAATGGATGCATACTAAAACTTTTCTTTCTTACAGGAATGGGATTCATGGACAACAGCTACTCCAACTCCAACAATGGAGGTTCAGTCAACTCCCAGGACTCTTTGTGGCAGGTGAAGGGCCACGGCGACCCACAGATGGCCTCCCACATGGTGCAGGACCCACGAAGCTACCAGTACGACCCCATGATTCACGGAGGTTACGGCATTTCTGGCTACGACGACTACTCTCACTACCCTCCCGCTTCTCACCAAGGACAGGGGATGATGGAAGACTATCCGGGCTCTCGCGGGAACTACATGGCCAACGGGGATCCCTACGCTGCCGTACAGAAGCCGAGGAAGCGTGCAGATCACATGGGTACGTCACATGTTCTCTTACTTTGTTGCTTGGGTGGATTTATACGTGGACTTGATGTAATTTCAGATGATTTGCAGTGCTTGGTTTTTACTATTTTTTTCTTTTTTGATTTACAGATGGAAGCTATGATGTGAGCGGCATGCCGGATCCCTACATGGAACAGCACGACCAGATGGGTGCAGAGATGAACCCCGACAACAAACCTCAGATCAGTTTTGACGAGTCTCTGGAATCTGGTTACTCGACCCCGAATTCCCGCAACCGGAGAATCATCAGGGAGATTATTGTGTGAGCAGCAGCACAAGGTCTTTTAAGAGATAAAACGTTGTTGGGTAATAGGAGATGCGTGGATGTGGGGTTCAGTGGAAATGGATGTTTGGATGTGGATAAAACTGGGTGATTTGAACGATGACAAATTTTGGATCACCAGTGGAGTCCATCCAATCTAGCTATCACATTGTTCGCTAGAATGGTGTCGACATGTGCCATGGATAATTGCAGCATTGATGCTAAGTCCTTTCCGAGATAATCCCCCTCGATCCATGCTAAAATCTCCATTACCATCACCCTAAAGTAAAACACAACAAAAAAATGCTGCATTACCATCACTCCCCAAGTCCAGTGCAATTCCAGTTAAAAGAAGTTCTTGGAATGACTGAGTTCATAAATTATTACCTGCTTGCCTGCTTACACTACAAATACCCTAGACTTGACTGAGGGACGTGGCTGGCAACGGGAGAACAGGGTGAGGACGCCGCTCACTCCTCCGGCCGGGGCGGTGGTACTCTTCCCTATAATTCTCTCCCCACAGCCATAAGCCAGTGATGAATGGCTATAAAAGACAAGAAGCTTACGCCGCCCCCTGCTCACGTCTAGTCTGAGTTGCTGAGGAGAAAGAGGACAAGATTGATGCATGTGTGTGATGTGTATGTGAGAAACTGAAGCCATATATTTGCTGTTAAAATGTAGAAGTAATTGGTCAGCTTTGTGCTATGACTGGGTACTGTTGAAGAAGCCAATCCCCTGCCAGCTCACACAAACTCATCTGTGCAAAGTGGAGGGTTACTGTGATGGAATCTTAAGAAAAAAAAGCCTCCGTTCGTACAGGTACAAAGCACAAAGTGAGCACAGAATGTAAAGCTCAAGCCTGGTCACAATGTGGTGCGCACTGGTAAAATATAGCCCGCAAAAGCAACTCTTGGAAAGGGTTGGATACTCGTGAGCCTATGTGGTTACTGTGATACTGGCCACCCAACTGCATAAATGGAGGGCGCTTAACGGAGGATGGGATGGTTATGCTCGAACTATAAATTATGTGAAATAGTTTATCCCTTTTTATATTCTTATCACTTTCAATTTAGTTGGAGTCTAACCACATCATCCGTCTCGAGAGTGACCTGGGTGTTAGAATAGCAGCTTGCTGTCGTAACAGGCTATATGTATTGTGATCTCAAGTACATATGAGGAAGCTCATTTTGTACTTTATATATATTTATGTCCTGTAACATTTTTTTTGTAATTTACCCGTTTGTAAAGTTGTATGTTTGGACGATAGAGGTAAGAGTTTAATTATTCTTAAAATAATGAGCTCTTGCCTCTTATGTTTGTTAACTCATTTCATAAGATTTACTCTACACTTTCTTAATTCCTCCGTTATTCCTTAAGAAAAGAATTGGAATAAGTGTCTTCCTATAATTTAGGTGTTTAACATGTAAACAAAAAGAAATAATTTTAACGTTAATTAGAGTACTTCAACAAAATTTATTTTCCCAAATTTGAAATTCAGTCCAATATCACCAAGTAATATTAATGCCTTTTTACTTGGACTGAGATTAAACTTAGTGTAACTTAGCAGTACCTCCCATCTGTTCAGGCTTGAATGTGACTTATGTCTTTAATAATTCCATATCTCACGGAGGCTCATATAATGGTACTTATTTTGAATTTTATGTTAAGTATTTTATCTCACTTTGTGTAAATATTTTTCCTTTTAATACCCAGTTTTCTTGGGAATTCATTGGATGCAAAGCACTCCCATTGAGCTGCCAATACTAACTTCTCATTCTGTCGCTCATCTGTGAATAACTTTCAATTAAGGCATGTTCATAGCCAAAACTTGAATATTAATACAGAAAGACACATACACACTGAAACACACATGAAACTCACTCACACTTGTAAACATACACACTGCACAGGTTTTGGTTAATGATGGCTCACGTAATTTCATGCTTTGTTACAATTGATATATTTAGTGATGGATTTTAACCTATTTTTAAGCATCTGTGGTTCTTAATTTTAAGAATCTACACAAAGAAATCCATCAAGAATGATAAGACATGTGAATTTGATTTTTCCTACATTCCAAAATTCCCTGTGCAATAACCTTTTCTCTGGGAGAAATAAAGTTGTTTCTGAAATTGTTGTTGTGTACTAAATTCTGTTTTGCAACTTTATCTGTGCATAAATTACTGGAGATCTTGTACCTGTAGACCCAGTACTTAAATCTGAGTGACAAGCACATTGCATGCAACTGTCTAACACTTGTGAAATAACATATTAGATACTCCGTTATTTAGCACAATTCTTTACAACTCATTAAGTGTTGTACTGGTACTGGATGGAATATTAATGTGTTCATCAGGAGTTTTCCTCCTGCATAACAACCCTTGCCCAATGTGTGTAATATTTAGGAGACAGTTTGCAAGAACTTTGATCCATTCATTTTAACATATTGTTTCCAATGAAAAAGATAAGTTATACAATTTGTCATATCTTCATAATTTCCCAACTGATTTTTTCTTTTTCTCATCAGTGAAATAATCTTAGCAATTTCTGCTCAGAGAACTGATATGTTTTATTATAATAGAAATTTTATCTTATATCTGATGCTCATTGATGTTTAATATATATTTTTGTAAATATTGTAAATGTACCTGTACATCGTAGATCATATATGGTCTATTGACAGAAAGTTTTTGTAAGGTTATTATGTAGCAAAGTGATTTTGTATTCTCAATTTAAAGCTAATAAAAACATCAGTGAATCTTTGATATTTCATTAACTTGAAAATCAATTTATGATACAGTATGTATATGTATATTTATATAAATATATATATGTATAAATATATATGTATGTGTATACATATATGTACTTGTATGAATACGTATATATTATGTGTATGTGTATATATATACAAAAAAAAAAAAAAAAAAAATGTGTATGTATGTATGTGTGTATATATATATGTATATGTGTATATATATGAATATGTGTGTGTGTGTGTGTGTGTGTGTGTGTGTGTGTGTGTGTGTGTGTGTGTATGTGTGTGTGTGTGTGTGTGTGTGTGTGTGTGTGTGTGTGTGTGTGTGTGTGTGTGTGTGTGTGTGTGTGTGTGTGTGTGTGTGTGTGTGTGTGTGTGTGTGTGTCTGTGTCTGTGTCTGTGTCTGTGTCTGTGTCTGTGTCTGTGTCTGTGTCTGTGTCTGTGTCTGTGTCTGTGTCTGTGTCTGTGTCTGTGTCTGTGTCTGTGTCTGTGTGTGTGTGTGTGTGTGTGTGTGTGTGTGTCTGTGTGTGTGTCTGTGTGTGTGTCTGTGTGTGTGTCTGTGTGTGTCTGTGTGTGTCTGTGTCTGTGTCTGTGTGTCTGTCTGTGTCTGTGTGTCTGTCTGTGTGTCTGTGTGTGTCTGTCTATGTGTCTCTGTGTGTCTGTGTGTGTCTGTGTGTGTCTGTCTGTGTCTGTCTGTCTGTCTGTTTTTCAGTCTCTCTGTCTGTCTGTCTGTCTCTGTCTGCCTGTCTGTCTGTACGTACAATGTGTGTATGTGTATGTGTGTGTGTATATATATGTGTGCATGTGTGTATTATTATGTATAGACAAGTTTTCCTCAGCTCCCTCATAAGATCATAAATAATGTATATTTAAAATATAATTTTCTCTTTCACAATCATTAAACCAAACACTGATATACAGTAATTACAATACAGTGTCTGCTATAGTGAATTCAATTCTATACAATAAATTCACACTTTCTTAATGAATATATTCTAGGACTTTCTGAACATGTATTGCATACCATGATGGCAGTTATCATGCTAATTTCTGGGAAAATCATGAGACAAAATGGTTTCTTAACCCCTTGCCGACGGGTACGACGGGTAGACACGTGCTATGCCCACTGTTAGTACTTGTTTGATTGTTTTTACACATAGATGGCTATACTTGTACTAAGTCACCAATGAGCCAGTTAGGAGTACTGCCCGTCTCGCCCGTTCACCCTTTTCTTTGATTTACGAAATATTTTACATTATCTTATTTTGCTGTTACTAATATTAAAAAACATTATAATAATTATAATGTTTATAATAAAATTAACACCATCGATATCCATAGCACTAGTAAAAAACACGTTTTTTACTAGTTTTTTACTAGTTTTTTACAATTCAAATCACGTATGGTCACAAGGTCTATTAATTGACTCCTTTGTGGCTAAGCACTAGCAAAGTCATCTATGAGCAGACATTTCACAAAAAAATATAGAAAATGGGCACAGCATTTTCCCCATTTTTTGTTCATTTTCCCCGACGGCATTGGGTTAAAGGAAACCTGGACAACTTTCAAATATTTTACATAATTTTTAAAGGGATGGACAATTACTCTTCTATCCTTGTTTAACTAAAGTAATATCCTAAACACAAGGTAGCTGCAATACATTTAGAGCCAAGCTAATGCAGATACCATATTGGGGAGAAACATGTTTGACACCCAACTAACTTGGCGAGGAACCTCCTCCCTTTTCCTCAGTCTAACTTGCACACAAAGATCATATACATGATGTAGGCTTAAAGTTTTTCAACATACTAGGTTTGTTTATAAAATTCAACAAGGACCATGACACAACCTTGACCCATTGCCGCTGGGCATACCCAATGTTCACTAGAGTTTTTTGTTTTGTGAATTGGGTTTACACATATAGCCAAAGAGTCAATTATTATGCCTTCATGACCTTCTCCTGATTTTCCCTTTCCTTGAGTTTTAGGGATTTTTTTCCCCTCTACTGCTATTCATACTGATATTGTTATCATTACTGACATAATAATTATAATGTTATTAACAATACTACTAGCAATAAAATAAAAACATTATTGAAAATCAAAGTAAAAGATAAACAGGTGAGACAGCTACCACAAGTAAATTGATGATTTGATGAAGACTAAATGATGACTTGATGACTAAACACTTGTAAAGCCATCTATGTGTAAACACAACCCAAAGCTGATGGGCATGGAATTTACATTCATGCCATGCCCACTGTGAGTTTACTGTATTGTCTTTACACACGGATGATTCAATTTGTCATTTGTACTAAGTCACCAATGAGCCAATTACGAGTACTACCTGTCTCGCCTGTTTACCCTTTACCTTGATTTTCGAGAATCTTTTATGGTATCTTATAATATCAATAATATTATAGTAATTATAATATTAAAAATAACGCCACGGATATTGATAGCATTACCATCAGTTAATAAAACAATGTCCCAGAGGACATGGCATCTTTGTACGTGCTGTTCCCAGCAGCAATGGGTTAAATACTACTTGAATCTCTTCATAGCTTTGGGAGTGCTTCCAAGGAAATTATTAATTAGTGCTACAGAATGTTACACTTGAAACCTAATGCAACCCAAACACTTCCATTAGCAGGTACACACACAAACGAAACTACTTGCCAATCCACACCAGCAAAGATTTTTTAAAATCATATTTCCAAGACGGTGGAATAGGCTGTAATACAATGAATGTATTAACCCATTCGCCCTGGATTTATGTTCTGTCCCCTGTAGTTTTTGGTGAATTTTGTTACATACAGATGGCTCCACATGTGCTCACCCTGGCAAGGAGTCTATCAGTAGCCCCTAGTTACCGATTCAGATTTACCCATTCCTTGAATTGGCGGGAAAATGTGTTTTTCTTATTAATACCATTGCTATTGATACTGTTATTATTGGTATTGATGTTATGATTATTATATTGCAATTAAAATATTTTAGACAATGAAATGATACAAAAGACCCTTTCCTAAAGTGTGGGAAAAGGGTAAACAGGTGAGATAGGTAGTTCTGATAACTGGCTATTTGGTGATTAAGAACTTGTAGACCCATCTATGTGTAAATACAATAAATAAACTTGTATTACAGTGGGCATGGCATGTATTATTGCCAAATGGGGCGAATGGGTTAAAAAACAGAACATACCATAGCTAACCACCTAATAAGTCTTTAACCATCATAATCCATCCATTCCTACCAAGAGCTGCACTAGGGCATGTCCAGACATGCAGGCCTGATAGGTGGGTGGGCCTGAGAAGTCAGAGGTAGGCAAACGCACCAATCACACCCCCTCATCTGGACATGCCTTTACACAAAATTATATCCTGAGCTGAAACCGAGATGAAATGAGACCAGCTTTATGAGATGTGAATATATCACATAGAACTACTGCCATGAGATACGTGGTTGCATACTAGCATTTCCAAAGAACAAACTCTGTATTCATTCTGATATTTATTCCAGTTGTTTCTCTCACTTTGTTTTTCTTTCTGCCATGAACAAGTGTCATTTAACTTTTTTTTTAATGATTCTCAAGTGATTATATATGAATCAACTGAAATATTTCATAAAGATATATTTATTTCCCAAAATATATCAAATAGGTTTAAACAAAGTAGGGCATAAATATTTGATATTTTGTTAAAGAAAGTTTTATTTTACACTCTACTATCTCTTCTTTCCAAATTTCTTGTTTTTCTTGTCTTTTACCTGTTTACCCCCTTGGGCATCTTTGGTCTTCTTCTTCTTGGTGGGAGCTTCCAACATATTCTCCAACTCTTTATCTGTCATCTTTGATGTTCTTTTGGCGCTGCAAACCACAAAAGAAATGTTTATATCTCTAACTAAAAGCTAAATACATGAATGTTAGCCTAATCTAACTATACTTGACAATATGAAGCTATTTTTTCTGAATACTAATACAACAAAAAAAGTTATGTTCAATTAATTATAAAAGGATGGAACAAAAAAAAAGAATTCTTGTATATATCAATATAGCTATATATGTAGCTATGCATAAAACATAACATCCGACCCAGAAATGTGAGGCTAATAAAAATGAAAAGAGAAAGAGAAACTGCACTTCTGAGGTGAACCCAAAAAACTTCAAAACAACATGAGAACCGTGCAATTAAGCATTCCATCCACCCTCACGCTGCACAATGAAAATGATGGGATGAAAGTTTCAGAAAAAAAAAAGAGAGTATTATTTAAGAAATGGTGTATATGGATAAATGACCCTGAACTCCCAATAGCAAAACCTGTATGTTGTAGTTAGCAGGTTAAAGGCATAAAGTAGTGAAAAACAGGCTTTAAAAAGGCATAGACATTAAGACACAGGTATACAACATAAGACAAATCCTCCAACAGACCTCTTGATAGTGACCGAGGCACCAGCGCCGCCCTCCAGAACAGACTCCCAAGCCCTGTCATCGCCCTGGATCTTGTACCTCCTCACGTCTCCCATGATGAGGCTGTTGATCTCCTGAAGCTTCTCCTTCTTCTTCTGGTCTCGTTCAAAGTCCTGTGGAGAGATTAACAGAGGGATTCGTAAAGTGTGAATATGCAGGAAGAGAAAGACTGAAAAACACAAACTTCAAAAGAGAGGAATTTTTTAAAATCTTCATCGTTGGTCCTGATTCTCTTCTTTTTCTCTTGGCTTTTGATCATTTCTCATTTGCCTCAGAATTTCTGATTGAATATAATCACCTTAAAAATGCTATACTCACTACACTTACTCTTGCATTTTTTTCCCTCCCTTGAGATAGAGATATTAAAGCTATTGCTTTCTATACATTATACAAACTGTATTTTTTATAAAACAGCTGATGCATCTACAAGGACTCAATCAATTGACTCCACCCGTTTGTTATATTCCTTGAATTTTAGGATTTTTTCTCTATTACTATTATCTTTATTGAATTTGTTGTTATTTTCATCATTATTTTTATTACTGTTGTTATTATTGTAATGATATTAATTCCAATGATGATAGTTTGACTCTATTCCAAATTGTGATGGAATGAGGATAAACATGTGAAGTTTGGTAGGTCTTGTAACTGAATCTGACTATTCACTTATGGTTAAACAAAAACACATGCCATCAACAGATTAAGGCACTCCTTGTACTAAAACATTTTCCAAAAACAAATAAAACAAAATCTAAAGGTGTTTGACAAGTTTAAGGACTGTCCTAAAAACCGTCTTTCATTCCAAAATTGTTGTAAAATTTGTCTTTTCTTAGCAATTTCATCTTTGACTCGCCCTGTTGCCACATTTCAAAGTTAAAACTTAAATAGCACAAATATGCACAGCTTAAAAGACCTATGATAATAATTTAATGTAGTAATTATATTAAATTACAATTGCAGTGAATCTTAAATATATATAATGACTAAAATCTGACCTATTTAATATTTTTTTTATCTTTATGTGGCACTCTACATTTGTTGTCATTGCATCAGCTGAGAAGGCATGCAGTGCCATTTGTATTAATCTATGAGAAAACTGCAGTAATCACAGAGGAAACAGGTCAATTAACATTAGACAATAAGTAAAAAAGTGGCATGAAGGATTTCCATAACAATTGTAAAATCGCCTTATTGTTGTTGACATCTCATAAGGACAATTTACAGAGTCCTCATGTGTGTGAGACACCTCCAAACCTGTCTGTAACATCAGGCGAGTCATAGACAAAAATCGGGTGCTAAGGACATTTTTGCAAGGAGTCATAGACAAAATCTCGGAGACAAAAACCTTATTTCTGTCAAAGACAAATTTCGGAGTCTATGACCCTTTGTGAATACCGCTCCTGGTTACTATGACCATAGAAAAAATTATGTCGAACCTCTGAGAAATCATAGACTTACATTATAACAAAAAAAGAAAACAACAACAATAACAATAAAAACATGCTACAACCACCGCCTTACCTCGGCAGCCTGATTTAAGTCCTGGTCAAGAGTTATGTCGACTGGCACAAATTCAGGCAAAACGGGAGCAGGGAGATGCTGAGCCAGGGACGACTCCTGTATGTTGGTCATTGTTTTTAGAAGGCGTCGTATCGCACGGTTGAACTGGCCGAGCGCTGATTCAAGGGTGATGTCTAGCATGGCAACCACATTGTCCATGGTCTTCATCTGCAGGCCCAGTCCCACTAAGAGGCCCTGTCAAAATTTAATCGTTTAAGACTTTTTTTTCTGTTTCATTTTATGTGTGTCCATAATGATATATGTATATTTAGAGAAAGATACTGTCTGTATGCATCTAATGAAATTCTAATATTAACAATATGCTAACCGTCTTTTCTGATCTACAAAAATGATTTACTATCATTCTTTGTTACGAAACAGTTTGACAACAAACAATGTAAATTAATCTTCAATCAAACTACTCTATAAATGGTAAAGACACTTACTGACTGTACTGGTGATAAATGCACTGATGGGAGTTTGTTCAAGAAGAAAAGTGTTGCAATATTAGGCAAGAGGTCAGTTACAAGATATCTATCTGCCAAGTTGTTTGAATATTTTTCTAGTCGCTGGAGATCATGACCTGACACCATACTCTTCAGTTCTTTCCATTTAATCTCTGTGAATCAAATAAAAAGTTTTAATATCATTTCTCCTATAAATATGGGCTGAAAAACAATAAATGTCTAATATATCCAATACAATTACTTGCACCATTTCAGTTGCAATGCCTGGTGTACTTTCTCCTAGTGTTACTAATCCATCTCAGTAAACCAGTAAACCTCCTATCCCTTCCCACCCATACCTTTCTCCTCCGTGGTTGAGTGGGACTGGATGACCTTCTGTGCCAACAAGGACGGCAGATTGGAGAAAGGCCCTCCAAGAAGGGAAATAAACCTTCTTATGAACTCCCGGGATGCATTCTTTACCCATTCGTTCTTGGCTAACGGAGATTCTCCATCACCGCTGTCCATCAGCTTCACCATCATGCAACTGTGCTCGCCGGTTACTTTGTTCGCAACCTGGCTGTTAGTGAGGAGGAAGGAGCATTGAATATTCAAATAATAGCAAATATGATTTAAACATTGTGACCTAAAGCAGATTATTACCTAACACATTTGTAGATATTCTAACAACAACAAACAAACACATTAATATGGTAACCCTAAAAAAACAGACAATCAATGAGAGTTTTTTCTTTCCAATACTACTAATACTGACATTGTTATCAGTCTTATTGATATTATGATTCTAAATTGTTATTAAAATATCAATAACACCATAGACAATAAAATAATAGAAATAAAGCTTTCAAAAAATGAAGGAAAAGGGTAAACAAATGAGATAGGTAAGATTAATTGCTGACTCCAATGACAAAATCAACAATCCAGACAGCAGTATCAAGTCAGATGAGTGGTAATGCATTCTGGCACTATGCTCCAAAAGGGATTCAATTTTGACTTAAAATGTCACTAGCAAATTACTTCTCATCATACTTCAGCTTGGTTTAGTTCCTCTGTGTACCTTACCTGATATACAGAGGAATATAGCCTCCCCTGCACCAGAACTTCAGCAGGGGCAATGTTAACCCATATGACACACTCAGGTAGTCGATGGACTCTGGCACTCGTTCGCTCAGTTTGGAGAGAAGGGGTTTGCCACTCTTGCGGGGTACTGAAATCAAAGCATAACGAATAAATATGAAACTGGTAGAAAATACGTACAGGAATAGATAGTAAATAAATGACAAACATATGATATATATGACAAAATAAACAAAACTGATAAAATAGTGCAAAATAAACATGTTTGTCAGGCAAATTCATATGGCTTTATTCAGTATTGTAAAGCTAAATGCAAACACAAACAAATAAATTTATGGAACAATCTACTTTCAAGATACTTGTGGTAAAAGAAAACAGAAAAACAACAACAACAACAAGAGAGAGGGAGGGAATTATATTACATAAAAATGTTACATTCATAGTCTTGTAATAATATCATGAATTAAGTAATATATTTTCCCTCACCCTCTTAACATTATGCCACATACAAGAACTTTTGCATTACATGTTAACAACCTACACTCAACAGATGAAATAAAAAAAAAAGAAAAAAAAAAAAGAAACTTATTTATTATTTAATCAATCAATTAGACTATATCAACAAGATTAATAATTAAACAACCCACCAATGGCATCACTGTCCTTGTCCTCCTCATCAGTGCCAACACCTGAGTCCTGCTTGTCCTCCAGAGAGATGTGCTTTCCGCTGTAATAATCACTCAACAGGTTGATGGCACATGATCCATAACCCATACCCTGCAATATTCCCAATCATTTGAGCTTTCATGACATTTATAAAAGCTTATACAGAAATAGGGGAAACTAAATAATTATAACAATAAAAGCAGACAAACAAAATAAAAGAAATGTGACAGATAAACAATTTGGAATCTCACCTGATAATCGGGATGAGCAGCCACTCTGACAACTCTTGCACTAACTTGCTCCGTCAGGCTGGTGTCAAGGTACTGCAATGCCATGGCCCAGGGCACCAGATCACCTGAGGGCCGCTCGCCTCTGCTTTTATTGCCGTCAGACACAGATTTGGGTATCCCTCCTTCCAGGCATACCTTTATGCCCAAAAAAAGAAAGATAAAAAAATTACTTATCAACTTCTTTGAAAGATGTTTAGCAGCTATGTTTGAAAAGACTAGTAGCAATAATGCCCTGACAAAATAAAAACATGATCTTTCAGTAAGAGGGTAGCTTTGAAACTATCTCACTTTTTTTCAATACATAAAAGAAATTATTAGGAAAAAATAACAGCAAACTTGAATAATATTCTTAACCCGTTCATCCCATGTGGCAAGAATACATGCATTTATCTTTTCATTGTCTAAAATATTTTAATGACAATTTAATTAACATAACATTATAACATCGATAGGAATGGTATTAATAAGAAAAAAACATTTTCCTGCCAATTCAAGGAATGGGAAAATTAGGATCCGTAACTAGGGCCTACTGATAGACTCCTGGCCGGCTGAGCACATGGGGAACCCTCTGTATGTAACAAAATTCACCAAAAAGTACAGGGGACAGAACATAAATCCGGGGTGAATGGGTTAAAATGAGTAAATAAAACATCAAAACTGACCTGCACCACAGCAAGGACTGGCGGAAATGAAGTCATGCCAGACACAACAGGAGGAAGAAGCACAAAGAGATGGTGTGCTGGAGCATCGCACAGCACCTGCAGGTCGTCAGGAGAGTTGCGGTAATGGGATGACACCAGAAGGGACATCACCTGGTGAAGGAAGTCTTCACTTTCTTTATGGCCACTAAACAAGACATCCCTGGAAATTAAGTGCGGAGAAAGTTAACATTACTATCAAATCAGATCAAAAATATTTTCAAAAATAAGAGATCACTTATAATAACTCAAAAAGTCATATAATGAACAAGCTGTTATGGCAAAACTGAGGTTTTCAACACTGTGAGCTGGCGAATTTATTAAGAATGAAAGATAGAAAAAAATTATTAATGAAAACTTGAAAAAATGTCACAGTTACTTTTTAGACTGAGCAAGAGCATAAGTGGGTTGACAAATTGGCCGGATGGCTATCTGAATGCCTACTACCAATGCATCTCATTAATCATAACTCCCACTGTCTGCAGATCCGAATCACCCAAGACAGCACTGTAATCAAATCTGGCAAGATACATATATTTCTGGCTGTGTCATAGTGTGTACTGAAGGACCAGACTCACATTTTGGAATTGGACTGTTTGGGGCATTCTTCTGACTATCAGGACATTGTTTCCACTCACAAAAAAGTAATCTGCCACAGATAACACTGGCTAACACACTAATGTCTCATGAACCTGTACTGTCCATTCTGTGTTAAGAGTGGGAATATTAACCAGTTACTGCCCAACAACACCAAATTTAATGCTCAATAGCAAACTTTGGTATGTATTAGCAGAGGGGTGTTAACTTTTGACATATGTTTGATAGTAGTAATTCATATATATATTAAATCAACAGTTTAACAGTTAAAGTTGCCATGAAACTGCTATAGCTAGTCATGGAGCATTTGTAAAGGATACATCCCTACTCTATTGTAATCAGAATCATAGAGTGGAATTCGCAATGTACTGAAATGTTGTCTTTCTAGTCTCCTTTTGCATATGTAACCTAAGAGCTGCAGATACATTCATTTCTTATTCATCTTTAAATAATAAACCAACATGATATGAGTGCTTCCAAGTCACAAAAATATGAATCAGTGGGCAACTTGTGATCCACAGGGCCACTGATGAAGCACTCTTATTTAAATAGTGGCAGGACTCACCTATTAACATAATACAACTGACAAGTTTGTGGTGGGGGACAAGTGGAAGTCTGGAACACTTCTGATGTAGCATCAAGGCACAACAGCTGATGCATCCACCTCTCTACAGAATCCCCACTTCCATAACGAATGCTTTCCTCTAGTGTTACCTCGTGCAAGGTGCGGCCTGAAGTGAGACAAGATACGTCCAAGTTTACAAATGTAATAGTTTCAGTATATGTACTATAAAAACATTAAGTATTGTATATCTTAAGAACAGTCATAATCCCAAAAAACCCACTTACTTGAGGTCATTTCTGATGAAATATCAACTAACTTTGCTGCTGTAGCTCCTGCTGAGCTAGACTGTTGTCTCAGCTGTTGAAGAAGCTTTAGGGACAAAGATCTTCCAGTCCCCTCGTACCTATATTGAACCAATAGAAAACAAACCATTATAAATTAGGACCTTATTCCTGTGTATTTGTCCTCTGAGAATAAGTTATGAAAGTCACAGCCAATTGAGGCCTTTAGCTTTTAATTACTTTAGGTGTTACAGTATTCTATAGAATGAACCAGAAAATTTAAGCCTTTTATCTTAGGCTAATATTACTTTCTTTGTCTAAGGTATGCACACAAAGGGGATCTTGATAATCACAGGAGAGTGGATGTGTTAAAACAATACTTTACATACCATTATATGGTCAGTTTCAGGCCCAAACTTTGTCTCAGGCATGCACAAAACTGATCATAGCCAACCCAAATCCTTTCACAGACAAATGCTGAGCTACAAACCCATTGATCGTTGATGCCATGAAGACGCTGTAGTTTCCAATAAGTGCCTTGACCTGGGGTAGGGGAATGGCAGCAGCTTCATCTATCACCAGTAACTCACACTGTCCCAACATACTGGCATCTACTGGATCAACATACTGGAAAATATGTTAAAAGGGCAATCATAATCATGTACTGTTACAACACAGCCCTTACAAAAAAATGAAATAAAATAAAAATAAATAAATAAATAAATAAATAAAATAAAGATAATAAACATAAAAACAAATAAATAAATAAAACACAATGAGAACAGACCACTAAGAAACAAAAATATAGGAATAATACTAATCATAATCCATCTGCACATGACATGACATGTCAATTAAGTATGGTAACATTTTCACTCATTTCATCGGTGATATTAAACATTAAAAGGTGCAACAGTTAGTACTGAACTTTTAGTCTAGTTCTCAAAACAAAACAAAGCATTATTGAACAAATATGTTTAAAAGAAAAATTATGATATCACATATACTTATATATTACCCTTAATTTTGATTTCGGTTTAACGTCACGAAACCCTTTTTGATCAAGGGCTAGGACGGGCCTGTCCAGTGAAAGGACAGACAGGAATTGGCAAGGTGGAGACCGTTACCCCAAGTGGATGCCCTTCCTAACCTCAGACCGTGGCTGGGATTCAAACCCATGCTCTTGCAGGCCCACAGCGGCCCCACTTATATACTACCCTCACATGGTCAAAATACTGGCAAAATCATACCTGTATAGTTTGGCGAAATTCTCTAAATACATTTACACGCACTATTGCCTCATTAAACTCTTGATTTGTGGACTGGATGATCTCATAGTCATTCTGTTCCTCATATCCCAGTGCATCAAAACCTGAAATAATTAGTAAATAAACAAAAACTAAATTTTTTTATATCAATAAACATCTTGTGCTTAGCCGAGAATATAAAATCAATAACAACAGAAGTTAACCTTAAGAAAACAAAATAACAACATATTTTACAATACTGATAAAAGCAACAAAAGACATGACAAAAAAAGCAGAGCAGAGCAGAGATACAAAAAAACGTACAAACACACCTTTAAAGATGAACTCAAAGAAGGTGTTCAAGTTCTCTGGGGAGGGGCTCGTCACAAAGATGTTGTTGAGACCAAAGTGCACTGCGGCTGCAACCGACAACCCCAGAGCAGCTGACTTTCCCCGACCACGTCCAGCTGTGACTGAGAGCAGCCCTTTTCCACCCTTCTCGGTGATCACATCTATCATCTTGAGGAGGGCTCTAGCCTGTGTAGTTGGTTGTTATTTATTAAAAGAAATACACATAAATAAAGGAGGAGGAGTTTCTGTTATGAACAATATCCACATTAATATTTGGTATATCAAGCCTCAAAAAAAGGACAAACTGAATACAGAAATACAGCTTACTTAGCTTAACATTAATCCCTAAATTCAGAGTCATTTTGATTAAACATACAAGTACATTTCCCCTCCAAGCCTAGTCGCCACCACTGAACATCAGATTTTAAAACCTAGCAGGCTATTTTGGCATGAATGGAAAGCAGTGTTGGTAAGGTCAGGTTGGTCCCATATCCAAGTGGACATAGGGGACAGGGTAAGCTAGTATATTTGGTACTGTTGGGTAAGCTAGTATATTTGGTACTTTTAAGTAAGGCTACAGAGTGCTACTTCCCCTCCCCCATCCAGCTAGGCCTTCTTTTTGTCTGTGTGACTTCTCCCACCCAATCCTACTGCTATATTGAAGATACTTTAAACTGCTTTCTCCTGTGTTTATATCATCTCAGATAAGGTTACAAATGATTTAAGAGATGAATGCTACAGGGGATGTGCCCTGTTATCTACCAGTCAGGACTTGACAGTCAGTTGCAAGATCTACCTGCTGAAGACCAATCAAGACCAGGACTGCTACAATACTGTCCCCTTGCCATAATAGTTCAGTATACCCACCAACCCACCCCTTGCCCCATTCACCTAGGTCCCCCTCCTCTCCCGTCATCCAGTTGCCTTCATTCATGGCTGACCTCCTTACAACATTATTTTGTTTTTCTTTTTATAATTTACACATACAGAAATATATGACAAATACATGATTTATCATATCATAGATAATAAGCAATTTTTGTATGTGTGTTTTATGTACATATTTTGTTTTTCCCATTTCACTTTATATGGGGTAACTTTTTCTATGCTCCACTATTTAGATATTCAACATACCAATACCACCAACCCACCCACACCTACACACAAAATAACAGACCCAATTTTAAAAAGCCTCACTTGGTCAAGGGTCTTGCAACATCCCACCAACTGCGGAAGTGGTTTGTCTGCATCCTCAAGGCTCTTCTGCAAGTTCTGCAGTTGTTCTTGCAAAGACTCCATCTCTTGTAGCTTGGACTTTGCCAAAGGTTTCACAGGACCCGCTAAGGATGGTAGTTCTGACATCAGCTGAAGCTTGTCATCCACAATTAGGCATGACTTGCACCAGCCCAAGGATAATACAAATCTGCAAAGACATTCAAATGGTAAAAACAATTTGTTATTGAGCTACTTTCCTTTATCTCCACTATAAATATTGTATATATAGGGAACATGTGGACACCAGCATTCATATACATTATCTCCATTAATAATTCATAGCCAAGTTACTGGCTCAAGCCTGGACATTAAGTATATATCAGAGATGTAGCCCT
>NC_061821.1:8724291-8739291 GCF_019202785.1 Penaeus chinensis
ACACACACACATACAAATACAAAAGTCCACTTGTCACATACATAAGATTGTACTTGTCACAGACACACACATGACACCGCATGACACCCGGGTTTTGGGACTCTTCGTAACAAATACCGTAGGGCAGAAGGAATTAAGCCACTACTAGGAGTAATTACGCGATATTACATCAATATCTTGTAAAACGCTATTAAAAAAAGAATATCTAAATTACGAAATGGAAAACTTGTTGCTCAACAGAGGTGTCAATCCTTACCTGATCTCTCGCATTTTCTCCCAATATAGTTAGCAAAGCCCGATGCCCAAGCTTCGCATTATTCTCTATCAGCGTCTTAATCCTTCCATCGGCCGTAACTTTCTCCATTCCGTATCAATAATAACAAAAGTCACACCACCGCAGATCCATCAACTTTTGAGCCTCTCTGTGGTGTGATTCGTTATTCTCACAGTCATTTCGGTCTTCACGTATACCGGCGAAATATGGATGTTTTCATTGTTTTCACGATAAAAGGATCTGAGACGTTGTATAAAATATTTATTTCTGAATTCAGTTGGTGAACGCTGTACTATCTGGCATAATATTTGTTAAAAACTATATTACATGGTGAATATTCTGGTGTAAATAACCTCCGAAACGCACGTGTTCTCCAAAATGTAAACAAGACATCTTTTGAATTATATTTAGGTGGTTAAAATAAGACATCTTGATAATAAATCAGTAATAAATTATAATAAGCTGATCACGTCAATATTTCTTGTTTTATTATGAATGTGATTCTGGAATATCACAAATCTAGGGCATCTCTCCTTTGGGAAGATGTGTAGCCTAATCAGCTGTTGATAGCAAGCTTCAACACGCGAAAGGCCAAAACAAGAACATCATCTCTACTTATAAACATTATCCATCATTTACTCTCTCAAACAGTATGACGACGGAGTAAGTATTTGAAACTGATTTCCTCTGTCATACAAGGGCATATAAGATTTTGTGTTATTCGGCTCGTGAGTAAACGTAACGAAATCATTTGCAATGCTCTCGTGATCTCACATTTTAGAATAAAAAAACTAGATAAATCCACAATAATATAAGGATTATAAGGACTGTGATGCCTTAGAGCTTCAATTCTGGTCACTAGGTCATCCAGTCTGTTGGTGAAATGCCGAGTTTATCAACCAGTGATATAGAAATTAGGCTTTTGAATAAGTAATTAGGTATAAAAGGATATGTATGTTATCATTTGCAGCTGCCATATATATATTAGTAAAGTATTCTTGCAATAGAAATTAACCTTAATATCAGAAAATTGACATGGTTTAGTTAATACAGGTGATGAAGCTTCTAGTCTAAAGGAATACAGTAAAAGCTGGTGAAAGCATATAGTTATGCCGCGTTTGGAACTCCTTGTCTTGTTCGTCCAGACATCTTGTCAAGACCAAGGATAATGAGGCCATATTTGGATCCCGCATTACAATGCAACAATACAACCAGCTTGAAAGCAAACATTTATATTGTATTAGCTAGTGTCATTATTTTATATACTTCATAGATTTTATAACTACTCTGATACGAAGGTAAGTTATCTGCTACTGTCTAACACTAAATTAATTTTTGATAACAATAAAAGGCCACATAATTACATACCATTACCATGTCATCTTGTCCTGCTCGCCTGGCTGCAGAGGTGGGCAAGATGGACGAGATGTCCGTCATTGTCCTTGAAACTGTGCCAGAGATGTGTAACTGCTCAGAAGTCTAATTACATTTACATATATGAGAGGATACAATGTAGTATATTTGTATATTGCTTTACTTGATGAATAAATGTAATAATGTAATAAATGTAATAATGTAATAATGTAATAAATGTAATAATGTAGCAACTTAAATGCATACACGTCATCTGTGTAACCAGAGAGATCATTTTCCGTTTCTGTCTGCATACTCAAAACTGAAGAGAATTAGATTAAATGGAAGACTTATCACATTAATCTTATAATTATCTTTATTATGCATTTGACAGATTTTTTTGTTTCTTCAACAGGGTAGGCGTCAAACGCACCTTCGAGGAAGAGTTTGCAGAATCTGAAAAGATGATGAAGATGGATGAAGAAGATGGAGAAGACGAAGAAGAGAAGTAAGAGGCTATAAGTGCTGTCCTTCTCTTCTGTATTAAATATATTTGTTTAATGTCTATTATTCTTTGTCTTAAATCTTAAAATGCTTAATCCAACTTCTTTTTTAGATCTCTTCAGGTATTGGCACAGTTTTGCTCTGAGTCGGGCGAGGTAGCAGGTCCTCCCATCGACTTGCCATTAGGTCTGGGGAAGGAGAAGCTTCAACTCATTCTTAATGCACTTCTAAATAAGGTGAGAATCAAGTAGCATATTGTTATATGATGTACTTACTAAATGTCTCTTCTAAAGGGGAAAAGAAACAGGGAAAGTAAATTCTGGTAGACTTATTAACACTGTTATTATGAAGTAGTTGTATGAGGATTGAAACTTTTTCTTGAGCATAATGAACACTTTTCCTTTAAAATTTCAGGAAGAGACTCTACCATACAGTTTCTTTGTGGATGAGAAAGAAGTGATAACAAGTTTGGCAGCAGTAGTGGAATCTGAAAAGGTCGAGGAGAAAGTATTAACAATTCTGTACCAACCCCAGGCTATATTCAAAGTTAGAGCTGTTACAAGGTAAGTCCAAAGTAGTGTTAAGTAATTCTTTGCTGAATTCAAAAAAGCTCTTTTTATAGTTTCTTTACCTTTTTGGGGGAAAAAAAAATTCATCTTATCATTATTAATTTTCATGTCTTTGTTAGGACCTGGTTTGGAGAGAATCAAAGTATGATTTGATTTTAGATTAGTTTCTTCATCCTCAAACAAATTTCCTTGCTATGAATCATAACTATGAAAGTAGCTTGGATATATATAAATAATCTATAATGTATATCTGTAATATTTATAATATATATAAGTAATCTCTATAGGTAAATGAAACATGTGCAGTGGTTGCTAGAGTTTATTATTGATCATATATTTTCCTCTTTAGGTGTACATCATCTTTGCCAGGTCATGCAGAGGCAGTGCTGTGTGCATCATTCAGCCCAGATGGGAGGCACATGGCTTCAGGTTCAGGAGATACTACAGTACGCTTCTGGGATATTAACACAGAAACTCCACATTTTACTTGCAAAGGTAATTACCAAAGCATCTCAGTATCTTAGATAAGTTGGGTCAGAAGATTTAGATGTAATATATGTTTGAAAATGATTCCTTTTGATGTCATCCCTTTGTTGAATTTTGATAATATACTAAAGAGACTGTTAATACCTTTGTTACTATATTTTTTATAAATTAATAATTATCTGTAGTTTGTAAACATGCTTAATCTGTAAATGCCATATCCTCATCCAGACTTCCTATCTTCCCAAAATTTAGGGCACCGCCACTGGGTTCTCGTTACTGCATGGTCTCCAGACGGGGAGCGCTTAGCGTCTGCTTGCAAAGGAGGCCACATCATTATATGGGATCCTATTACAGGGAAACAGGTAGGCTAAGAATTTAGAAACATTGTTTGAGTTTTTAAAGGCTTCAGAAATTTGCACCTCTTCTCAGATGATACTAAAATAGAAATATCTCTTGAAGAATTTGTGGATGAAAGTTAATTGTAGATTACACAGAAAATACAAAGGTTTATGTTAATCATACTCTTCAGGTAGGCCGTACACTCCTGGGCCATAAGCAGTGGGTTACCTCTCTATGTTGGGAGCCCTTACATTTGACAGCCAATGGTCAGAGTGGGCGTATGGCATCTGCAGGTAAAGATGGAGATGTCAGAATATGGAATACAAGACTTGGCACTTGTGAGAAGGTATGTGAGAGAAAGAATAGTATCTTCAAATATAGTTTATTATTTTATTGTTATTATAGTTACTGGTTTACTTAGTTTTATTATTACTATTATTATTTTATTTATTATTACTCATGAGTTTGATGGCATAACCACGAGTTATGCATATCTATATTGTTTGTGCATTATCACTCTCTTATTATTTACTCATCTGAGTGGGTTTGTTTCCTTGCAGATTCTTTCAAACCACACAAAAAGTGTGACTGCATTACGATGGAGTGGAGAAGGACTCATCTACTCTGCCTCTCAAGACAGAACTATTAAAGTGTGGAGAGCATCTGATGTAAGTTTTTTTTATTAATTCTTATAGCTATATAGGATATGACACTTGAAGGTGTTACTTCATTCCATGTAAGTTGTTGAGTGTTTTGCAGGCTAAATTAATAGTATGAATTATTTTCTCTAGGGTGTCATGTGCAGAACACTTCAAGGACATGGCCACTGGGTGAACACACTGGCTCTCAACACAGACTATGCCCTGCGCACTGGAGCTTCTGATCCCCGTGCTCTGATGAAGGCCAGACCTGAATATGTTTCTGGTGAGCACAACTAAAGTTAAATTGTCATTTTTATGAAGTTGGTTTCATTGCCTATATTGCTAAGAAAGTACTAAATGTTTTTGTGTGTTTCTTTATTCTCACTTTATGACATTTCCTATTTCTTACTTTTATCTGATATGTATGATCTTTTGTTGATGTTTTAATATTTGTTTTTATTTTCTTAAGATCCAGTAAGGAAACAATGTTTTCTAAACTTAGGCAAGCATACAGAGTACATATTGATGGCACATAATTTCCAGTGATGACAGAATTATTATTAAGAAATTAACTTTTAACTTCTAATATTCAATTAAATTAGCTGAAGATAGACAAGAGGCTGCTGAGAAGAGGTATAAGGAAGCCCTAGCCTCAGCAGGGGGTGTAGAGCGACTAGTTTCTGGATCTGATGACTTCACGCTGTTTTTGTGGGAACCTGCAAAGGAACGCAAACCCATCGGTGAGTTTGATGATTTAATGTTATTGTTAATTTTTTTTTTTCTTTTTAATTAATTAATTTTGGACATATGATATATGATTGCTGTTGTCATTTTTTTTTTTTTCCCCAAAGAGAAATAAGTAAGTGAAATAACAGTGGTAGAGAAAGAAAACATATGTACTTATATTTATCAGTGCTAAGATCTGATTTTTCTAAGAAAAGGAACACCATGATATATCCAGTCATTCCTTTCAGAACGCATGACTGGCCACCAGCAGCTGGTGAATGATGTGAAATTTTCTCCCGACACAAGACTCATCGCATCAGCTTCTTTTGACAAGAGCATCAGAATCTGGAATGGTTTGAATGGAAAGTAAGTGCAAGAGAGATGTGTCAAACCCTTAGAGAACAGATCAGATGAAATATTGGCAGTGAAAAATGAATTCTTAAACTGTGATTTAGGGAGGTTATGGGAAATTATATTATTAGAAAGTTATATAAAATCTTTTGTCAAAAAAAAAAAAAAATCTGAATATGTATAAAATAGATATGAAAAAGTCTTGGAACACTACAAACTTGTCAACCTCTTCACAGATTCATTGCAACTTTACGAGGTCATGTCAATGGTGTATACCAGGTGGCTTGGTCAGCTGATTCCCGACTCCTAGTGAGTGGCAGCAAAGATTCGACCCTGAAAGGTACAGTATCTTGGAATGTTTATGGGCTTTTGTAGAATTTACCCTGAGTTATTTATAAATTGCCCTTTTTTCTTCCTTTTATTGCAGTTTTTAGTATTAGTTATTGAACTTGTTATTTACTGATTCATCATGTATACATGCAAAGCTATGAGCATGTGAAGTAAATCAAAAAATTTCCTCATGTTTAAAAAGCTTTACACATATTCCAATAGTCTAACAGGTTTCCCTTTCCAAGGTAAAGGATTAATGACCCAGATTTTTAATCTTATTTCATTATTTCAGTATGGAGTATGCAGACCAAGAAAATGGAAATTGATTTACCTGGTCATGCTGATGAAGTGTATGCAGTTGACTGGTCGCCTGATGGAGAGAGAGTTGTCAGTGGAGGGAAGGACAAAATAATCAAAGTGTAAGTGTTAGGATAAAACGGTAGTACGGAATGCTGTGATTAGAGTGAGTGTGAGGATATTAGAATACCTTAAATTGCTATGATTAAAGGGAAAGTGTAAAGATGATAAATCAATAGCTTTAGAGGGCTGTGATCAGTTTAAGTGTAAGGATATTAGAATAGATTAAAGTGCTATGATATGTATGAGTGTAAGGATAAGAAGTCTTTGTAAATCTTTGGCTGAGTGCAGGTTCATTGTCAAGATATGTAAATTTTATATTCCTTTTATCAGAAAAAAAGGACAGTATCTGTCTCCATTAGTATCATGACTGTGGTAATGGTGATGAAATAATGGATCTCCTCTAAAATTAAATAATTTCTGTTGGCATGTGTTTATATGTATTCTACAAATGAAAAACAATGCATACATATTTAGTATTTACACATTTTGCTTTTGTTTGTTTCAGATGGAGAAGATAAAAGCAGTGATCTCCAGAAGCACAATAACAAATAAAAGTATTACATGATCCCTCTCTTTTTTTTATTCATTTTATTAGTAGTAGCTTCTGGAAAATCAAAATGTTGCGCATGGTAATTTACAGATTTAATAAGTAATGTAAGTTATTTATATAAAATGGAAAGAAAATCAGTAAGCAGATCTACATCCAGTAGATATTCCAAATTAGACTTCTAAAATTCAGTTCCACAGTCCAGGTGTAAGACAGATGTTTAGAACTGCAAGTTTTAATGCCTCTAAATAATAAGGAAAATATACTTAATGCAGTTATGATTAATTATATCATGCAACCATATTATAGTTTTGTTTTCCTGCATAAATCAAACATAAAAGGTTATAATTTTATTATTTATCTCAAATCAAAAACAATCCATGCTATTTAGAGATGAAAATACAACTTTCAGTATTATTTACAGTCTAATGTTTAATGCTCTAAACAAATAAATGTGCTAGACATCAAAGGTCATGTAGCACTACGGTAGTGTACTGTGTTAGGAGAGGTTTAAAGAAGCTCTATTAGAACAAAAGTCTTAGATTTTAACTGTTGTATGGCATTATAAGATAATATGGCAGAAAGAGGAATAAATGGGGTAGGATAGGGATTGATAAAAGGGGAAGGGTTAAGATCAAATGGTGATTTGATCAAATAGGGAGTATTTAAGTATCTGAGGAAGGAAAACAGGCTGTTAATTGAAAAGGTGGGGGATTCTGTGAGAATGTTCAACAGGTTGGGAGGTTGGGGAAGAGAGGACAAGTAAGGAATAGTGAGGGTACAGGTTTCAGTAAAGTGGGGGCAGGAGAATAGGATAAGTGGAACTGAACGAGGAACATTGCATGTGGAGCATAGAGGTGGGTTGGAGTGTGACATGAGGTATGAATGTGTGAGTTGTGTGAAACCTCTGTAAATGGGCAAGGGCAGTTTCCCAATGTCTGTTTTCGTGGTATGGGGTCAACTAAGGGGAGATAGGTTTTATGGTTTGAAGTTTATTGATGGTCAGACCTGACCAGAAAGTTTTGAACGAGAGTAGTAGTTGGTGGCTGGAATGTATGAAGGGCAGGGTTGGTGAGTTGTGTACAAGATGCTAAGGCATCTGCTTGTTCACTGCCAAGGATCCTAACATGGCTGGGCATCCAGCAAAACTTCACTGCTTTCTGTCATGTGGACAGATAGAACAATTGGTCTTGTATCTTATGGATGATAGGGTTCATATGGTGTATGGATTGTATGAGTGATATTGAGTTGCATGAGTCAGTGAAGATGGTGAAGGATGAGGAAGAGATGGAAGACATTTTGTAAAGCAAAAAGGATAGCATATAGTTCAGTTGTAAGGATGCTCGATTCAGAAGGAAGGGGAAAGCATATGTGTGAGAAGAAAAGACTACAGTGAAACCAGTACCCTAGGTGGATTTGAAGCTGCCTGTATAGATATGAGTACTGGAGGAGTGACTAGAGATATGTACAAGAAAATGTGTGAGGAGGATAGAAAGTGGGATGCTTGATTTGGGTGGATCAGGGAACAAAAGAGCAATTACAGGAGGAAAATATTAGCCAGGGAGGGAAAGACTGGGTAGAAAGAGGAAGGGATCAAAGATGAGGTATGGGTGAATGGGAAAGCAACGTCTATATGAACAGGGAAAGGGATAGGTAAATGTGGAGAGGAGGAGAAGGTATGAAAAAGGGATTGAGAGACAGTTAGCTTGGAGTGAGAAATATGATGAAAACAAGCATAGCTTCTTAGAGACACAAGAGCACGACATTGAGAAAGGATGTTAGGCCTGATTCAGTAATAGGCTCTCAACTGGCGAGGATCGAAATGTGCCTGGAGTTAAATGGAGACCGCAATGATGGATTGTGTCAAAATGAGTGAGAAGGGCAGAAGCAGAATACATATGGCAGCCATAATCAAGGGTAGAGAGGATTAGAGTAATATGGAGATGGATGAGTGTTTTACGGTCTGAACCTCATGATATATGTGAGAGGGTCTGTAAGAATTGGAAGCGACATTGGGCTTTTTTTAACAGAAAGGATATGATCTCGGCAAGACAGTTTGGAGTCAAAAATGAAACCAAGGAACTTGCCTAAAAGGTGGAATTGGATGACAACATCATATAGGAAGAGTGGAGGTTGGGAGCCTATATGTGAATGAGAATAAAATGGAAAAAATTTTAGAGATCGAAAATCAAAAGCTGTGGTTGGTAGCCCAAGAAGGGATTAGTGTTTTTGCCGACTGGAGAAGCTGATGGAGAGCTGGTATAGAAGGACCAGAGGCATACATGATTAGATCATCTACATACAGTGATGATTGGATTCCTGGAGGTAGAGCTGAAACTAATCCATTTACAGCAATAAGAAATAATGGTGCTAACTATACTGCCTTGTGAGACACCTTTGACTTTAGGGAATGTAGGGGAAGTAGAAGCAAATGAAAGGTGTTTCCTCTTATGCCATGGGAAGATAATTATTGAAGGATATGGTGCTGTCATGTGGTGTCATACCTTTTCTAGATCAAAGAAGACAGCTAATACTGAACCAAAGCACAAGTGAGGGATGTTCGGAAGTGGGAGAAAGGAGAAAAGGGAAGTGACCACTATAATGAAAGTTGTCAAGAACTGACCTGCGGAAGTCTAGGCAAAGGGAAGGAGAGCAAAGAGAAAAATCAAGGCATGAAAAGGATTAGCTATACATGTCAAAGTGAGTGGGATAGTTTGAATTTAGGAGGATAAGTATTTGAAAGTGTTCTAAGGAGCTATCTCAAGAAGTCATAGTGGAATCACCCCAGAGGGTTTGGTGACAAATAAAATCTACTATTAGGAATATAGTAGGAAAAGTAAAGTTTCCAAGGTTATAAAGTCAATAGGTAAGGGGAGAAGTAGACTGAAACATTTGTGATCCAGTGGCAAAGAAAAATGCAGATAACAGTGCAAGGTATAGTGGTTTGTAAGGGAGGTATAACATATGGTCTTTTATGATGGACAAGCATGGAGGAGGCAAATATATAGATGATACAAAATGGTAATTGGGAATTGGTACTGGAGGATGTAATCAGGAAGATTTCTTGGAGGTAGACAATGGATGGGGTTATAGGAAGATTGGAGGTGATGAAGGTCAGGTTTGTGAGAACAGAAACCTTGAAGGGGTAGAGGATGTAAATGTGGGAAGGAATGTGGTAAAAGATAGGGGGGAAAGTTTGGATTCTCTGGTGCGATAGGTATGGCGAGGAGCAGGGAGAGACATAAGGAGAGTTGTGGATATTGGAGTATCTGGGTTTAGAATGGAAAAAGGATTTGACTGGGAGATAGGGAGTGTAGGAGTCAGGTGAAGGGGTGCTGAGGAAGATGTAGAGACTACTTGGGTAGAGGGAATAGGAGTAAAGTGAAGGATGGTATTGGAGTAGGGAGTGATTGAAAATCTCATAGGCATGCTTCCTGTCTGGCTCTTGTAAAGTGAGGCCAAGTTTGTATCTGAGAACTGCTACCTCAGACTCAAACTTGTACGCAGGACAGCTCTTTATAGAATACATAATGGGATCCACTGCAATTGACACATACATGATTGTGCAGGGCAATTTAAATGATCATGACTAAGTTGGGCACATAGAGGAGTTGATATGGTCTGACAGGGCAAGATTCTCCTTCTATGTAGACCTTAAGAGGAAGGTCATGTCTACGACAGGTAATATTGGCAATATTGATATGGAACTTACAGGGGCCTCAGGGGGAAATGGTATAGCAATGTAATGATACTGCATCGTAGTCAGCAAGACAGGCAAGTAGGTTGTCCTCACAGTCTGACCAATCTTTGTTGTGGACAGGGCAATCAGCTGGGGATATGGAAACAATTTTGTGTATTTAGGTGGGAATGAGGTTGGGCAGGAATAGGTTTGCCAGGGTAGATAGTGCATGGGTTTGGGACTCAGATGTAACTGTGACAAGGTGTGAGCAATCAGGATGACTGTGGAAGGACACTTTGCCTACTTGTTTTTGGAGACATTGTTGGAAGAGGATGGTATTATCAGAGTAAGGGGCTGTTGGGGGAATCACAAAAAATCAGTCCCACTGGGCTGGGCTAAGTAGAGTACTCAAAAGGTTTGTAGAAGTTGGAATTGCAGAGGGGTGAGGACGGAAGAAGGAAGGAGGGGTGTAGAATGAGATAGCACTGTTGTGATGAGTGCAATAGGGTTGAAAAGTTGTAATAAGGGAGGAGATAGAAAATGAAGATGATTGTGCAGGAGGTGGGTTGGAGGATATTGGGAGAGAGGAAAAAGTGTCTTTTGAAGGCTGAGTTATAACCTGGGAAGGTGATTCAGGATAGGTCAAGTTGACAGCACATGTCAAGGATGGGGGTGTAGTAGCAGTGTTTGGAGCTGTGATCAAAGGAAAGTCAGATGTCAGTAAACCAGAGAAGTTAGAAACAGGAAGGCTGGTTGATAAAGGGGCAAGCCTCAGTGCCCATAATAAGGGTACAAAATCATTATTACTGGTCATGGTAAGCCTGAAATACATGGGGAATATAAAGGGTCCACCCCTCAGGGTCCCCATGAGGGATAAGGGCTAGACAATTAACCAAGGGAATACACCGTGCCTGAGGCCATTCATGACTGGCACAAAGTCAGCCTTTCATCCTTTCAACAGGGCTCTTACACTTGGGTATTGGACAGGGGAAAGGTTTGGGGAAGATAAGGAAAAGGAAAGTAGAAGAAAGGACAAAATTAGTTGAGTCCAGGGCTGAGGCCCAAGGTAGGAGAGATACCCAAAAAGGGGTGAATGATAAAGATAATATTGCTTTAGTGTTAAGAAAACTCAAGTAGTATTATCATCAACTTTATTGTGGTATTTCATGACACTTGGAGTTGAATGTATGAATGACTTCCAAGTTTGTTTTTTTTTTATTGTTTTTTTTCTTCTTCATTTTACAAGGAAAATGATGCAGGACATCACACCAAATTACGGGTACCAAGAAATGCTAGGTTAAAATACTGTCATTCAATGATGAAACTTCATTGCTTTATCTACTTCACAGAATCCAAGACTAGGTTCCAATACATTTTCAATATATATATACAAAAATAAAAAATGCAATCTTCATGACTTGCAAATAAATAATACATTTCTAACATTCCTACAACATCTGAGCCTTACGGGTGATAACGGCTCCCACTTGAAGCTTCCCATGTAAGGCAAGAATGCAAGCATCAATATCAAAAATGTAAAATTCAACTTTTTTTTTTTTGTTTTTTTTAATTTGTTTTTTTATTTCATTGTTCTTAAGAGAGCTACACAAACCATGCACACCAGTGGGTTTTTTTATGCACTGCTCTCTTTCTCTCTGCATGAAATATATGTATTGTCTTTATTCCTACATTTCAGAAAATTAAGGTGTCTAGGAGCAGACTGAGATGGAGGGGGAAAAGCTAATTTTATATACAAAAGGTATATAATATTGGAAATCTACAATCCTAATGAGATATAAAAAATGTAGATCTTGAGTTGATAGAACATACAAACAAAAAAGAAAGAGAGAGAAAAAAAAAAAATCGAAATAAAGGAGGAGAGTGAGACAAACCAACAAAATGGCCCCAAACACCAAAGAAAAATTTCAAAACCTATTTAAGCAAAGTACACACTTAAAACTTAATTTCAGAAATAGGCTTGAACGTAAAAAAGCAGTAACTAAAATAAGGAATGACGCAGGCTTTCCTTGAAAGAATAAAAATAAATAAATAAAATACAACCTCAGTGAGAAACTATACATTTCCTCAGCACAAAATCAAGCAATATCCAAGCATTGAAATTTGGCAAGGTTTAAAACTGCAGCAAAATTTAAAATTTGTTATTACATACAATAAAAAGTACAAATACAGTTTACATGGGAAAATCAGTAGATGTTTAGTGCACCCTATATGAATAGAGTCAATAAAAACTAGCCAATGCTTGAAACAGGGACATATGAAAACATACATAACACTGCTAAAAAGAAGAAAAATACAAAGAACTGATAACACACTATCCACACACAACAGACAAAAAGGAGGATATAGAGAAAATTATTCAGAACTGTAAAATGAAAACTTAAGTTCAATACTAGGACAAAACGTTGTATTAAAACAAAAGAATGTAATGGTTCTTGCAGAAAGGCAAGCAAAAAGAGAGGAAAATCTCAGGCTATGATCAACTTCTTGGTACAAGGAAAAAATATTCATAGATCTGCTCGGTAACTTTAACGTAAATAAATAATGACATCTTTGTAACTGATGCACTATAATTCAGAAGAAAAAATTCTAATATGTATAAATGTATAACATTAGACTAATAAACAGTATGAAACAAGTGCTCAATATTATTCAAAACTGAAAATGTAAGCTCTAACACTGTCGACAGCAAAGATAGTCTTGAATGTCATTCTAATTACTGCAGAAGAAAAGCATTTCATATCAAACTGTCTTCCGTAAGACAATAACCTGGTACTTAAAATGAAGTACAACAGAACGTATCTTTCATTAATCATATGCATGAAGCATGAAACTGTGAAATATTTCATTAAAATATTTTTTTTAATAAGCAATATTCCTAAACTGATAAAGAAGTAATGATATATATTCTTGTCCACAGTCATATGAAGCAAACTATTATATATATATATATATATATATATATATATATATATATATATATATATATATATATATATATATTATATTCAACATCAATTAACATATCACTAAAATCAACTATTAAAGTTAAAAATAAATATAAATAATTAAAAAAGCACCTGAATTATAGCAGATTTATCATCAGTTAAACTATTATACTAAGTTTTTTATATCTAAAAATAACAAAATCTAAATGTCAACCTATTAAAAACAATAATAAAAAACGACCAACTTTATGCTTAACTGGCATTTTTTTCTGCAATAATCTTTTTTATTGCACCTTCATGAGCATCCATATGACCACATCTAGTCCTTTGAATTCACAAAATCATTTCACTTCACACACATGCAAATACAAACACAGACACACACATACATAGGTCAATATATGCAATTTGTATTATCAAAATGTGATATCAATGACCTTTTCACAATGAGGAAATGCAGGAATACCAAATTCCTTACTGTGGAAGAAACAAAACAAAAAACATACATCCAATAACAAACACAAACACATTTGATATTTAGTAAGTATATATCAGAGTAATATCACAATAGATATTTTTTTTTATCACATGGCCTCATTAATCTTATTCAAAACTGATCATCACCACCATCTACAATGGCATATAAAAATGCATGATTCTCTGTATCTTTGCATTCTGACAAGGGAGACAGTGAGGGTGAGAAAACATTATAAAAACATCAGTGTCAATTTAAGTACAACAAATTATTAAAACAAATGAATAATGACAAATGCAAGTAAATATAATTATGCAGTCAGGTAGTTTGGTGATAAACTTACAAATGACAAAGTAATGACAGTTACATTTCAGCTGATGAATACAACATCTATAAATAGAAATAATCTTTCAATAGGTACCAAACCTGGTTCTTGCTTTTTTTTCTTCTGTTCATTATGCTATCCAGTACAAGAGCCTTCGTAGGAACTGGCCCATTGTATAAATTCACTCGACAAGCTCCCCTTGCATTCCAAACTGTTATAGAAGCATTCACTGATGACAGGACATCTGTATGATCTTATGATTTCATTTGTTTTTCTTTTTAATTTATATCCTAATGCACTCATGAAAACAAACCCTGCTACCTTCAACCCCCCCCCCCCCCCAACACACACAAAAACACACAACCAATTAAATTCTCTCATTAATAACACAAACATTGTCTCCTCCCTTAATACTTGGTTAGTTCAACAGTTATCATGGTAAGGCATCACAATTTGTAATGAAGTTATATTTGAATAATACTCCATTAACCACTTAAGACGGCAATTTCTTGAATTTATGCTGCAGAAACTATAAGTAACATGCTGATATGTCACATAGTTATCATGCAGCAGAAAAAAAAAGTAATGCTACCATAGAAACAGTGGCGGGGGGGAGGGGGGGAGATAGAGATAGAGATAGAGAAAGAAATAGAGATAGAGAGATAGAGAGACAGAGAGAGAGAGAATGAGAGAGAGAGAGAGAGAGAGAGAGAGAGAGAGAGAGAGAGAGAGAGAGAGAGAGAGAGAGAGAGAGAGAGAGAGAGAGAGAGAGAGAGAGAAAGAGAGAGAGACAGAGCAACAGAGCAACAGACAGAGAGACAGAGAGACAGACAGACAGAGAGACAGAGCGACAGACAGACAGACAGACAGCGCGACAGACAGACAGACAGAGAGACAGAGAGACAGACAGACAGAGAGACAGAGAGAGAGACAGAGAGACAGAGAGACAGACAGAGAGAGACAGAGACAGAATATGAGGAAGCAGATGTGTTTGTGGAGACATTTACACCATACAAGAATTCTCATTTTATACTTACTCAATTCAGTAACATGTCAAAAGAGATGACAGGAGGCA
>NC_061821.1:8751791-8754291 GCF_019202785.1 Penaeus chinensis
CCTGCAAGTGTGCCAGTATATTTATAAGAACACACATCTCTTCTGCATGTGTGTGTGCGTGCGAGTGTGTATGTGTGTGTGTGTGTGTGTGTGTGTGTGTGTGTGTGTGTGTGTGTGTGTGTGTGTGTGTGTGTGTGTGTGTGTGTGTGTGTGTGTACATGTCTGTGTGTATTTTTAAGCATATATATATATATATATATATATATATATATATATATATATATATATGTGTGTGTGTGTGTGTGTGTGTGTGTGTGTGTGTGTGTGTGTGTATGTATGTATGTATGTATGTATGTATGTATGTATGTATGTATGTATGTATGTATGTATGTACGTATGTATGTATGTATGCATGCATGCATGTACATATACATGTATGTATGTACATATATATGTATGTATGTATACAAGTATGTATGTATATATACATATGTATATGTGTGTGTGTGTGTGTGTGTGTGTGTGTGTGTGTGTGTGTGTGTGTGTGTGTGTGTGTGTGTGTGTGTGTGTGTGTGTGTGTGTGTGAGTGTTTGTATATATGAATATGTGTATATGTGAATATATGTATATCTGCATACATCTACATGTGTGTATGTACATGAACATATGTATATGTGTATATATATACACATATATAGATATATACATATATATATATATATATATATATATATATATGTATATATATATGTATATATATGCATATATATGCATATATATATATATGTATATATATGTGTATATATGTATGTATATATGTATGTATATGTATGTATATATATGCATATACATGTATGTGTATATGTATATCTGCTGTGTATATATATATACACACACACATATATGCATACATCTATAATCGTCTCTACATGTGTATATGTAGATGAACATACGTACATGTATAAGTGTGCACGTGTATGCATGAATGAATATGAATGCATCTCCAATCAAGGTCTATAATCACATTGACCTTGTCTCCAGCTGCTATTCCAGTCTCAGTAGACATCAATACCTCTATGGTAGAGGAAAATGATTAGAAGATAAACTGCTAAATCAATGGCACAAAAAAAAAGAGAATGGCAAAGGAGGAGGAGGAGGAGGAGGAGGAAGGAGGAAGAGGGATGGGGGGGAGGAGGAGGAGGAGGAGGAGGAGGAGGAGGAGGAGGAGGAGGAAGAAGAAGAGAGGTGGGAGGAGGAGAGGAGGAGAGGAGGAGTAGGAGGAGGAGTAGGAGGAGGAGTAGGAGGAGGAGGAGGAGAGGTGGGTGGAGGAGAGGTGGAGGAGGAGGAGGAGGAGGTGGAGGAGGAGGAGGAGGAGGAGGAGGAGGAGGAGGAGGAGGAGGAGGAGGAGGAGGAGGTGGAGGAGGAGGAGGAGGAGGAGGAGGAGGAGGAGGAGGAGGAGGAGGAGGAGGAGGAGGAGGTGGAGGAGGAGGAGGAAGAGGGTGGAGAGGAGAGGAGAGGAGAGGAGAGGAGAGGAGAGGAGAGGAGAGGAGGAGGAATAGGAGGAAAAGGGGTAGGAGGAGGAGAGGAGGAATAGGAGGAAAAGGGGTGGGAGGAGGAGAGGAGAGCAGGAGGAGGAGGAGGAGGAGGAAGGAGGAGAGGAAGAGGTGGAGGAAGGAGGAGGAAGAAGGAGGAGAGGAGGAGGTGGAGGAAGGAGGAGGTGGAGGAAGGAGGAGGTGGAGGAAGGAGGAGAGGAGGAGGAGGAGGAAGGAGGAGGTGGAGGAAGGAGGAAGAGGGGTGGGAGGATGAGGAGAAGGATGAGGAGGATGAGGATGAGGAAAGTATGGAAGCACAGATGGAGAAACATATGGGCAGCAATCATAATTACAATAACAATAATAATGATAATAATAATAATAATAATAATAATAATAATAATAATAATAATAATGGCACAGTACATGAACCATAATGAATAATCACAGTAATAATAAAATGATTGACAAAGGAATCTTGACATAGCATATGTGGCACTGACTGCCTCTCAGGAAATCAATATCTTGAACAGAGAAAAAAGGTCACAGCTGATCATTTTTTTCACATAAATCACCTAAGCTAGAAAAGGCTAATAATAAAAAAGGGTCACTGGAGAGCAATAAACCATACATATATCCCAATTGGTCTATGTTGTGTCTACTTTGTTATAAGCTACCAGATCATGACAGACATGCTTTCTTAGCACTGCAGAACAATGTATCAACTTTAACAACAACTTGCAACATTATATTGCATGCTTCAGACTACTCATGCATGCTACACAAACAATTAAAAGATTTTTTTGATATCATAATTCTTATCTCTGAAAACCACATGAAATTACTACACACTTCCTTCACTTTATTACTCAAGTCTAGTTTTTTTCTATGAATTTTAGATCATTCCCTGAAAGCTTTTCTTTACTTCCTCTTGTCCTCCCAATGGCAGACACAAGCAACATCAGAAAATGTAGAAAATGAAAAAAAAGACAATGATTTAGCCTTCCAAGCCCACCATTAGCTGGACA
>NC_061821.1:8759291-8771791 GCF_019202785.1 Penaeus chinensis
TTTTTTATTATCAAAATTGTCCTAATGACAGTGTTACTAGTAGTAGTAATAATACTAATAATGAAAATAAATTATCAATAATTATAATAATAGTTATAATTACAACAATAATAATAGCAATGATGATAATGATAGTAGTAATAATAGTAATAATAATAATAGTAATAATAATAATGATAATATTGATAATAATGATAATAATTATAATAGCAATAATAACAATAATGATAATAATAATGATGATGGTGATGATAATGATAATAGCAATGATAATGATAATATCAATTATTAGAATAATTATATGCATTATCATTATTACTATTTAAATAATAATAACAATAATAATAATATTATTATTATTATTAATGATTATAATGATAATAATAATAATAATCTTACTGATGATGATACTAATGATAATAACAGCAATAACAACAACAACAACAACTACAATGATAATAATAATAATAATAATAACAATAATAATAAAATAATGATAATGATAATAAGATAATGAAAACAATAATAATCGATAACGATAATAATAATCATAATAATTATATAATAATAGTTACAACAACAACAACAATAATAATATTGTTAATGATAACGATAATGAAAATGGTAATGATGATGATGATGATAACAGAAACAATAATAACAACAATAATGATAAAAAATATGATGATGATGATAACAGAAACAATAATAACAACAATAATGATAAAAAATATAATGGTGATAATGATAATAATAGCAATGACAACAACAATGATGATAACAATAATAATGATAAAAAATATGATGATGATGATAACAGAAACAATAATAACAACAATAATGATAAAAAATATAATGGTGATAATGATGATGATAATAGCAATGACAACAACAATGATGATAACAATAACAATGTAGTCATAGCACTAGGACTGCGCCAAACATCTTTCACGCCTAAGGTGACCGAGTGAGCGCCTTAACGACTTCAACACGAAATCAATAGCGTGAGTAAGCATGGAAGCCAAACCAAACAAAGTCATGATACCAGGGAAACGAACGCGAGAAAGGGAGGATAACGGAGGTAACTTTTTTTTTTTATCACTGTTGTCTTCATAATGGAAGAATGAAAAGCTTATTTCACTCTCGCTCTTGCTCTCTCTCTCTCTCTCTCTCTCTCTCTCTCTCTCTCTCTCTCTCTCTCTCTCTCTCTCTCTCTCTCTCTCTCTCTCTCTCTCTCCCCCTCTCTCTCTCTCTCTCATACTACACACACACACACACACACACACGCACACGCACACGCACACGCACACGCACACGCACACGCACACGCACACACACACACACACTCACACACACACACACATATCTTTCTCATTCTAACCACATTTCTCATACACAAGTTCGTGGCTGTAAATATATAACTAGAGCCATGCACACGTGTTGGTTAGTATAGGTGAATGAACTTCAGAGATCGGTAGTCTGATAGATTGTAAGATAGTTATATATACATTGGCCTATAGGCAGACAGAGCTCTCTCTGTCTGTCTCTGGCTCTCTGGCTCTCTGGCTCTCTGGCTCTCTCTCTCTCTCTCTCTCTCTCTCTCTCTCTCTCTCTCTCTCTCTCTCTCTCTCTCTCTCTCTCTCTCTCTCTCTCTCTCTCTCTTGCCCTTCACACACACACACACACACACACACACACACACAGACACACACACACACACACACACACACACACACACATTGTTCGCGTGCCCTCACAACAGCTGTTATGAAAATTCGCGTGTCTAATTTGAAAATCAACATTGGATTCTCTTTTGTAGTGCCTTAATCAACTAAATCAAGAAATTTGACTTAATGTGAAGAAAATCATAAGGAAAGCAAATTATGATAAGCTATAACCCAACGAGAGTGTAGTAAGCCACCTGAAAAGTAAAAGCAAATAAACGGGGAATATTAATTATTAGACATACACGGATGATACAGTATATTTATACACATATATATAAATATATATAAATACATACATATATATAAATATATACATATATATATATATTTAAATATAAATACATACATATATATAAATATATACATATATATAAATACATACATATATATAAATATATACATATATATGCATACACATATGTATGTCCTAATTCTGAAAATAAAGTGTTTCGTGCCCTTAATTTAGCTTATTTCAATTATATCTTCAGAATCATACTCACAAGTCGACACCCCACTAATACCTTGCTCGTTGTTGTCGTGGGGTGGGGTGGGGTGGGGGGGGCTTGAGAGACAGGGACTGAGGCCCAATGTGGGGGACTGCTCCTGTCTTGGACCTCAGCCCCTCGCCTCCACTAATTTTGTATGGTCTTTCTTCTCCTCCTTTTCATTTTCCTTCTCTTCTTCCCCTTCTTCTGTCCACTCGTCCTGATCGTTAATTCCTTTTTACCCTCTTCACCACAATACTTTACCATAGTGCTATATGACCTCTGATGTCTAATACATTTATTTGTTTTAACCACGAACTGTGCACCAGTCAAGTGCTCATGACCCTCATTTTTTTGCATAATGAAGCTTGGTGCAACCTTGAATGATCTGCAACTGCCAGACACGGTGCTCACAAACCGAAAGACCTTTTAAAGACACCAACGGCGCCTACTGGAGAGTTCTCCCCTTGGCTTGGAAGGGATTCGATCGTTCATCTTCTCCGTGGAAACTTTTTGTCAATTTGAATGCAAGATTTCCCGCGCTAATTACAAATCAATCTATGTTCTTAGTCTATGCGTGTGTGTGTGTATATGTGCGTGCGTGCGTGCGTATGTTTGTATGTGCGTGCGTGTGCGTCTTGCCGCCCACACTGACGACTGCTAATTATAGGTTAGTCATTTGAAGTTTTGCATTATCAATCGCAGTTACCCGTTGTAACTTTTATTAGCATTTTTGTCTAAATGATATATAAAGATATTCATATCAATGACTCTATTAGATATTGTATAGCTAACAAGAATCCAAAGCTAAATAAATTCGTTTGTTAAATTAATATATAAAAAAGAAGTCAGTCGCGTACTCATCAAATTCTTATAGATTCAACAGATATGCACATGGTATTGACAAAAATAACATGTTTTAAAAGTAGATATATTGCATCTTCATAATTATCTGGGAAATCAATTGGTTATCGAAATTCGAAATCCAATCTAATATGCAATACGCATCAGGTCTAATTCAAAGAAAAAAAAAAGAAAAAGAAAAAAAAAATAAAAAAATAAAAATAAAAAATAAAAAGGAAAAGAAAAAAAGAGAGCATATTACAGCACAGAAGTTTTAAACCATAATGTTTAACGCACTTATGAACGCTATAGTAAATTAATTGTTAAGGTCTTGATTCGTACGTTACAATTCCCGCGATGCTGAATCTTATTTTGTATTCGCATTTCATAACTCTTAACTTATCTTTTATTTTCATTATTATCTTTATTTTTACCGCATTTTATTATTTAACACGACTTCGTGCAAACCATTTATGAACTTTTAAATTACGTTCGTGTTTTTTTTATTTGTTCTACTTTGTCATCTGTATATAAATCCCTAGATATATTATACGTTCATTAACAAAAAAAAAAATATATATATATAATTAGTATTCAAAATGATATATTTGAGAAATGAACTAAAATATAACAAATTTATGAAAGAAACACGACAAAATGAACGAAGGTAACAAGCCTATCAAAATATTCCAGAATTTTGGAGGGAAATGTCATCCGGAAAATTAAAAGGCAAAATGTTATATAGAAAAATAGAACATGAAACTCTTTACGTTTTAAGGGAATCGGTTGGATGTATAAATCCGCTGTGCGAAAGTGTATACCCACACCTAAATACACAAATATATGCATTTACCCTAATATACACGTGCACACGCACACACACACACACACGCACGCACAGACACATGCATACGCATACTCACTTCCACATACACATACACATAGACACAGACACATACATGTGTGTATATATATGTATGTATATATACGTGTATCTGTGTGTGCACACACACACACACACACACACACACACACACACACACACACACACACACACACACACACACATATACACACACATATACACACATGTGTGTGTGCATGTATATTTATTTATGTATGTATATATATGTATATATATGCATATATGTATATACAATATAAACATACATATATATATATATATATATATACATATGTACACATACACACTCGCACACACACACACATCATATATAAATATATATATATATACATATATACATATATGTATATAATATACATATACATATGAATGTATATATATATTGTATAAATACATACATACATACATACACATGTGTATATATATATTGTATAAATACATACATACATACATACACATGTATATATGCATACATACATGTATATATGTATGTATATGTACACACACACACACACACACACATACATATATGTGTATATATATGAATACATATATATGTATATGTATGTATATATATGTATATAAATATATATATATGTACATATATATATGCAAATTTATGGGTGTATGAATGTGTGTATTTATGTATGTATATATCTATATATGTTTATATATTATATACAAATAATCACCTAGCAACTAAAAATCATCTTCAAAAGTTATTGTAATGGTGTTTTGTGCTCTTAAAGTGGTCAGTCTTGATTCCTACATGAAGATACCCACGCTCTACATTTTATTCTGTGTATCAGCATTTTACAATTCATATTTTACTAGACTTCGTGGAAACCATTTTACGCGATCGGGTAAGGTCGTATTTTTCAACTATGTTCGTGAAAAAAAATATATGCAAGAAGTGGCAGAGAAAGAAAAGAAAAAAGGAGAAAAAGGGAGCGACGGATAAAATACAAGAGGGAGAAACGGTGAAGAGGAGAAAAGAAGAAGAAAGAGAGGAAAAAGAAGAAACGAAGACAAGATAAATTATCTGATAAATAGATAGTAGCCGACGCAGATCGACAGGGAGGTAGACATTAAGACAGAAAGATAGTAAGATAGTTATACATACACGCCATACATTGATCTATAGATAGACAGAGGCTGATAGATATATGATAGATGGACAGACAGAAAGATAGAAATATCCTTCGTCATTCCGACTGAATACTTGGGACTGAAAATACGAGAGACAAATGAGGATCGAGTAACCGTATGAGCATACTCTTGAATCCTTTCCATCCTTTCTAAAAAAAATACCTGAAAAACCTCTATCGCTCTCGGTCTTAATCTAGGCCTTATACTCTCTCTCTCTCTCTCTCTCTCTCTCTCTCTCTCTCTCTCTCTCTCTCTCTCTCTCTCTCTCTCTCTCTCTCTCTCCCTCTCCCTCTCAAACAGCTGTTACGAAATTTTGCTGTCTCCTGTTTGAAAATCTAGGCTGGATACAATGAATCAATTAATTAGCCTCATTAATCAACCTAAACCAAGAAGTTTGCGATAAAGCGAATAAAATAATTTGAAAATCAAAATATGACAACACGAATGCCGTAAGCCACATGAAAAGGACAATACAAATACATGGGGAGACTTCATTAAAAGACACATATGTAATATCTGTTGAGTGAAGCATTAAAAAAAAGAAAAAAAAATATTAAAAAGTTTGAGACGCAGGTGTGACTCGCAACTTGAATACCATAGTAGACAAACTACAAAAACACAAGCACATATTTATTTACGTGCGACTGTGTGAAAAACAAGCCGAAAAACGTAAAAGGTATGAGCGGCGCCTACGTGAAGTTTGTCCACTTGTCGCTGGCCTTTCTCGTGGGAGGCAGTGACCATATCCACTCCGCTATCATTGACTAATTAAACCAATTAGAGAGATTGTTAATTTAAGTGCAATATTTCCCACATTAATTAAAAAACGATTTACTCTCTTAGTGTAAGTGTATGTGTGTGTGTGTGTGTGTGTGTGTGTGTGTGTGTGTGTGTGTGTGTGTGTGTGTGTGTGTGTGTGTGTGTGTGTGTGTGTGTGTGTGTGTACGCGCGAGAATCTCGCTTTTTAGATTATCATATGCAACGGCATATAACACATATAATAAATCTGCAATTGCTTTTACCTCAAAATAGTGAACCAATATCCATACTGATAGATTATTATTATTCATTTATTCATTTAAACTACCACTCGGAATATAATCACTTTCGGTGCCGTCCGTCCGAAGGTACTAACGTTCATCGCTGTCCGTAAGCCTGGCAATTGCACTGTCCGTGATGCAATAGTCCCCAACAAAGATGAATTGAGTTTATGTGTTAAGAATAACGTGATCTATGCACTGAAGTTTTACGCTGTGTGGCAGGTTGAGGGAAAGGGATGGAATGAAGGTTAGAATAGAACTCCAACGTAGGTAGAGTTCACAGTAGATGCTAGGATCTTCAATACATATCGTGTCTATTTCTCACTCTCTCCCCCCCCCCCCCCTCTCTCTCTCTCTCTCTCTCTCTCTCTCTCTGTCTCTCTCTCTCTCTGGCGGTGCTGGGTTCAGCGGCTGAGGAAACGAAAGCTGATGTGACCAATATTATACCACACCACACACACAGACACACACACACACACACACACACACACACACACACACACACATATTACGCTATAATCTTTTTTCTATACATGATGACCTTTCAATTGTACGCTGCCTCTTTTTCTTGATCGTTGCTATCGTTATGAAATTCATGATATTAACGAAAATATTAACAGTAATAATGACGATAAAACAACAATAATAATATTGATAATAATGATAATAATAATAATAATAATAATAATAACAATAATAATAATGATTATTATTATCATTATCAAAATATTAATAACAATCACAGACATAATTATCATTATCATTATAAACAGCAAGAACAACGACAGCAACAATAACAATAATCAGGGCAATAAAAATATTAAATGATGGAATAATAAGACGGAAGAAAACGAAAAAAAAAACAAAAAAACGGATAAAAGACAAGAAGGAGAAACGGAGTGAAGAGCAGGAGAAGGAGAAGAAGGAAAGAAAGAAAGAAAGAAAAAAAGAAACGTAGGCAGTAGATAGTTGCACATGCAGATAGACAGACAAGTAGATATTAAGGTTCAATCTATTTGGCGCTCACAAGAGAGAGCTAAAATTACCTTTTTGAATCGACATGTTGAGAGGGTATGGGTGGAGGGGGGGGAGGGGGAGGGGATGCCTGTCTGATCTCTCTATACTCTCAGGAAAGAAGGGAGGAGAGAGAGTTAGATGAAAGGTGAATGAGGGAGAGGGAAAGAGAGGAGAGAGTGAAGGATGTGAGGTCTTTGTTTTGTGTAAATTTCAAACAATTTTTTTTATCTGTCTGTCTGTCTGTCTCTCTGCTCGATCGCTCGTTCATGTCTTCCTTCATTCCTCCATTTCCCTCTTTCTCTTTTTCTCTTACATTCCTCCTCTTCTCTCTCTATTTCCCTTTCTTTCTCATTCTCGATCTGAGACTGTATGTATCTGCCTCTCTGACTCTCTCTCCTTCCTCCTCATCTCTCCCTCTCTCTTTCTCTCTCCCTTCCTCCCTTCTCTCTTTCTGTCTCTCCCTTCCTCCCTTCTCTTTCTCTCTCTCCCTTCCTCCCTTCCCTCTTTCTCTCTCTCCCTTCCTCCCTTCTCTCTTTCTCTCTCTTCCTTCCTCCCTTCTCTTACTCTCTCTCCCTTCCTCCCTTCTCTTTCTCTCTCTCCCTTCCTCCCTTCTCTCTTTCTTCTCTCCTCCCAAAACAAACAACCAACTCAACCAAATACCTACAGTGTCTCTCTCCCTCCCTCCCTTCTTCCCTTCACTCTCTCCTCCCAAAACAAACAACCAACTCACCCAAATACCTACAGTGTCTCTCTCCCTCTCTCTCTCTCTCTCTCTGTCTCTCTCTCTGGGTTCAACGGCTGAGGAAATGAGAGCTGATGTGACCAATATTGTACCATCACTTGAGTGCTAACGCTGCCAGTTTCCTAAGTCTTCCTTCACTTGTTGACTGTGAAGGCGCTGTTCTTTTGTTTTTCGTGGAGGCGAGTTAGTGATGAGGTGTTAGATAATTGGGTGTGTTTGTTTGTTTGTTTTGTGGATATATGGCGGGTTTGTTTGGGTTTATTATGGCAATAAAGTTTGGGGAAGTTTAGTGGCTCACGGAATGATCGAGTGTTTTTTTTTATCATCTTCAAATATTTTGATTTTGATTAATATATTTCACTTGCAAGCTTTATTATCGGTTATAACTTTTATTTGAATCAATTCTTGGGCACGTAATGGACACTAGAGGTGACAAATGAAGCAGATAAATAAGCAAGGCAATTAAATAACATCACTAAAATGAAAGCGCAGTTTATATCAATCGCTGGAACTATTCAGTGCTCAATATTCATTTTAAATCGTTTTTTTTTATGTAGTACATTTTGTTATTAACACCAAATAGTTTACGATATCAACCAATAGAACAAATACAAATGCATACACACATACATCATCGCCACACACACACACACACACACACACACACACACACACACACACACACACACACACACACACACACACACACACACACACACACACACACACACACACACACACACACACACACACACACACACACACACACACACACACACACACGCGCGCGCGCGCAGTCCATTTATACACACAAACATACATAAATACACATATATCAGTAAACTTTCCAAAGCAAAAATCTCCATGTTACTGAGAGAACAGAAGCGACACTCTCCACATGTAACATTTTAATAACAGGATTCAGGTTGAAACCCCGCACGCCGAGGCAGTTCTGACTATCCACTTTAAAGAAACGCCTAATACCAAAAGCTAACTTTATACGGAGCGGCAAATCTTTTTCCTGGCGTGTTGACATTATTTACTGCTGCAGCTCCATTCAGCCGAGTTCGATAGGCATTCACGACTTGCTGTAAAATGGAGACATCAAACAGAATGCCTCATATTTAAGAATAAAATAGCTATTCAGCAATTACGCAGTTTCAAGTGAAGTCCTTTTTTTTTTTACGAGTTACCAATTGGTTATTTATGAACGGTCATTTTTATTTTACTTTGTTTTTATTACTGGCGTTTGGAGTATATAACGCATGATTTGCATTTACTTCCATCTTGTGTCGAAGAAAATTAAACGTTTTTGATGTTTTATACCGATACTAGATATGCTTTTAAAATCCATAAGCTTTTCGTAGGATCATGCTACTTTTAATATCGATCCCTTTCTCATACGTCTATAAATTGAAAGTAGGCAACATATGCATATACAGCTACATAGATTGATGGATGGGTAGATAGTAGATAGTAGATTAGTAAGATATGTATAAACAAACATTTATAGACAGACAGACTGATACAATTTTGGATACTCATTGTATATCGGTTGAGATCTGAATTGCAGCACTAACTACTTTCGACGATATAATATTTTCACAGGTAATTTGTTTCGGATTTTCATGTAACTGTTCACACACTGCAATTGCTAAAAGGAAAGAGAGAAAAGAGAGAGAGAGAGAGAGAGAGAGAGAGAGAGAGAGAGAGAGAGAGAGAGAGAGAGAGAGAGAGAGAGAGAGAGAGAGAGAGAGAGAGAGAGAGAGAGATACAGAGAGAGAGAGAGATACAAAGAAGAGAGAGAGAGAGAGAGAGAGAGAGAGAGAGAGAGAGAGAGAGAGAGAGAGAGAGAGAGAGAGAGAGAGAGAGAGATAGATAGATAGATAGATAGATAGATAGATAGAGAGAGAGAGAGAGAGAGAGAGAGAGAGAGAGAGAGAGAAATTCTGAGGGCACTTTATCTTTACGTAAAGCCTGAAATATACTAATATGATGTTTACCCCAACCGGCTATTATCATCTGATCAAGGTACTGTACAGTCTACCTCTCGATATTATCATCTCCTTTCCTGTGTATTCCCGTCTACCCCTTTGCGTCTCTCTTCCTTTCTCTATTTCTTTTTTTGTCTCTATCTCTGTCTGTATCTCTATATATGCCTTTGTCTGTCTGTTTCTGCTCCCCCTCCAATCTCTCTCTCTCATCCTCCCTCCTTTTTCTCTCACCCTCTCTTCTTTCTCTCCCTCCTCCTCTTTTTCTCCCCCTCTCCTCTTTCTCTCCCTCCCTCCTCTTTCTTCCCCCCTTTCTACTTTCTCTCCCTCCGTCCGCCGTCTCCCCTCTTCTTTCTCTCCCTCCCTCCTCCTCTCTCTCTCTCTCTCCCTACCTCCCTCCCTCCCTCCTCTCTCTCTCCCACATTCCTCCTCCGTGATACGAGTCAGCAAATATTGCCAACAAGAATTTCACATTTCACACAGGATCATACAATACTTCCACCTGTACGTACAGAAAGATACGAATATATATATATATATATATATATATATATATATATATATATATATATATATATATATATATATATATATATATATATATATATATATATATATATATATATATATATATATATATATATATATATATATATATATATATATATATATATATATATATATATATATATATATATATATATATATATATATATATATATATATATATATATATATATATATATATATATATATATATATATATATATATATATATATATATATATATATATATATATATATATATATATATATATATATATATATATATATATATATATATATATATATATATATATATATATATATATATATATATATATATATATATATATATATATATATATATATATATATATATATATATATATATATATATATATATATATATATATATATATATATATATATATATATATATATATATATATATATATATATATATATATATATATATATATATATATATATATATATATATATATATATATATATATATATATATATATATATATATATATATATATATATATATATATATATATATATATATATATATATATATATATATATATATATATATATATATATATATATATATATATATATATATATATATATATATATATATATATATATATATATATATATATATATATATATATATATATATATATATATATATATATATATATATATATATATATATATATATATATATATATATATATATATATATATATATATATATATATATATATATATATATATATATATATATATATATATATATATATATATATATATATATATATATATATATATATATATATATATATATATATATATATATATATATATATATATATATATATATATATATATATATATATATATATATATATATATATATATATATATATATATATATATATATATATATATATATATATATATATATATATATATATATATATATATATATATATATATATATATATATATATATATATATATATATATATATATATATATATATATATATATATATATATATATATATATATATATATATATATATATATATATATATATATATATATATATATATATATATATATATATATATATATATATATATATATATATATATATATATATATATATATATATATATATATATATATATATATATATATATATATATATATATATATATATATATATATATATATATATATATATATATATATATATATATATATATATATATATATATATATATATATATATATATATATATATATATATATATATATATATATATATATATATATATATATATATATATATATATATATATATATATATATATATATATATATATATATATATATATATATATATATATATATATATATATATATATATATATATATATATATATATATATATATATATATATATATATATATATATATATATATATATATATATATATATATATATATATATATATATATATATATATATATATATATATATATATATATATATATATATATATATATATATATATATATATATATATATATATATATATATATATATATATATATATATATATATATATATATATATATATATATATATATATATATATATATATATATATATATATATATATATATATATATATATATATATATATATATATATATATATATATATATATATATATATATATATATATATATATATATATATATATATATATATATATATATATATATATATATATATATATATATATATATATATATATATATATATATATATATATATATATATATATATATATATATATATATATATATATATATATATATATATATATATATATATATATATATATATATATATATATATATATATATATATATATATATATATATATATATATATATAATATGGAAATATATATCTGTACACACACGTATATAATATATGTGTATATATG
>NC_061821.1:8774291-8776791 GCF_019202785.1 Penaeus chinensis
AAATCCAATTAAACACCTCTTTCTGTACACCCCCCTCCTCTCAACGCAGGGGTAGGAAAGACCTCGATAATAGACTGCTTCTATGGGAAGGAGATCCAGCCCATTCACATTCAGACGTATGTGCTGAGCGTCGATTATTGCACCTTCGACATTTCTTCAAAGACAATTGGTGTCTACATATGCGACCTGGTGAGATGTCTTTCCGTTGTGTGAAATAAAGATTGTATTTTAGATTTTTTTTTAGGTATAATTTCGTTGTGAGGAATGGTAATTGTCTCTTTTTTATATATTTTTGAGCAGGGGTGAAAGAATTGTGATAATTACTGTTTACACTTTCTTTTCGGTGTTTTTGCGAACTATTTACTATTATATGGTTATTCAAAAGGTTTCGAAACCCTTAATCCTGAGAATAACTTCACGCGGGAACAATACTTGATCCTATTTACCTTCGATTCCAAATAGTTATAATGATCTAAACTAAACACTTCTTCTCTAACTGGAAGCCCGGAAGTGAGCGTTTTCGGCCGATAGTAAGGTGCTTCTACCCAGGAGCGGCGGCCATCTTGCTCGTGTTCGACCTCATTAACCGACACACGTTCAACAACCTCCCCCAGTGGGTGAGGGAGATACGAGAGGGTCTTCTTTTGCACGGCGCCGTCGTCCTCATCGGGAACAAGAGGTGTGGTCTCGATGATTTCGTATTTCTAAATATATCTACACATGTATACATCTTCTAACGATATGCTGATTCGAAAATTCCACGTATCTTCCTCAACCAGTGACCTCAAGAATGCCCGAGCGGTGTCCAGGACAGAGGCGCAGTTCTTCGCCGACAGCCTTAACTTGCTTTACTTCGAGGTTTCGGCCGCTCTCGATCTCAACGTCGACCTGGCGTTCGACGTCGCCGCTGAGTTGGTACACGATCGGGTCGAGGAAAGAGATGGAACGGCGCCGGACGAGAAGGTACAGCCTTCTTGTGACGAGGGGTAGGAAGAACGCTTGAGTCTCAAGAAACAAGTGTAATCCTATTACTGGATGATGTGTGGAGTGATTGTATATGTATTTCTTTTTTTCGTTTTATTGGTATTCTTTTTGTTGTTCTCTGAGAGGTGGAATTTTAAACTTATTATTTTCCTTGTTTGGCTATCTTCTTCCAAAACGTCGGTGTGTTGTACCTATTACTATTAAAATATATAAACTGAAGACGTAAATTCGAAAAAGGTTTAACATTACTGATACAACCGATGGGCCAGATGTTTTTTTTTCTCTCTCTCTCCTATCTTTTACGCAAAGGAAAGGAATGTTACCCCCGCGGTCTCTAGGAAGGGTGATTACTTTTTATACCGTGTACTTGCTTCGGAGTGAGAAGGTAGACAATATATAATGGAACCTTTTTTGCTTTAATTATTTATGAGTATGGCATACCTACAGCAGTGTTATAGCGTGCGTGATATTTCTAATGGACGCAATGCTGAAGTTATAGTGTATATGGTAATGCAGTTCATATTTTGATACTGTTTGTGATATATTACAGCTGCCTTTTTATACGACATACTAGAGTTTTTTAATTTCAAATTCGAGATTATATGGGAGTATTTGGTAAAAAAAAAAAATATCTTGATACTGTGCAAATACAGCATACTATGAATAAATGGTTCCTGACGAATCACAATATTGAATTTCCTCCTTTGTAGACTGGATTTGAGTCTTCGATTAAGTTTAATTTATATGTGATTAAATCACCATCACCATGTTAAACAGACCATTTGATATAACTATCACACACACACACACACACACACACACACACACACACACACACACACACACACACACACACACACACACACACACACAGTCGCTCACACTCACATACACATATACTCACACACACACACAAACACCTACTCTCTCTCTCTCTCTCTCACACACACACAGACAGTAAATAGAAAGACAGATAGCTAGATCGATAAAACCACCGACGGACTAAAACAGATATAAACATTGTGTAGAACGCAGGCAAGCACAGCATTCAAGGACAGCACACTCGTAAAGAAGCCCTGTAAGTATAAAGTGTTCGTAAGTACACGTGACTAAGGTAAGGATAGATTCCAGGGTGACTTGAACGTTTTCTTAACTGCAAGATGCACGCAAGTCACCCTCGTAGAGCGAGATAATGACGTCACTATTTTTGCAAGCAACATTGGAGAGATACGGAAGGAATGTTGCTTATTTATATGGTAAATTAAGTTGATTCGGGAATATTAATGGGTATTTGTAGGGAATGATCTTACTGAAAAAAAAAAAAAAAAAATATCTCGAGGATCCATAAATAAATGAGGACTTAGTAGTGCATGTTGCAAAATGCTGTTGCATGGAAATGGAGCGAAAAAGCCACGGTAGCTATATGTTGTTGTTTGTTATTTGTGATAGTGAGGTGATGACTATAATGATGAATTTCATTACGATATTGATATTAATTATGTTGGCAATAATAATA
>NC_061821.1:8781791-8784291 GCF_019202785.1 Penaeus chinensis
ACTAATACTGCTGCTACTATCGTCTTGTTGTTGATGATGATGATGTGATGATGATGGTGACGATGACGATGACGATGATGGTGATGGTGGTGATGATAATGATGATGATGATGAAAAACCTAAAGTGGGTTTTTCTACCATAGTATTAACACGGTGGAGTGTTTTCACCATTCATACACACCTAAAACACGCTTATAAACTCACACACACACTACACCCAGGCATACCAGACACATGCGATACACACATAAGTACACACATAAACCCACATATGAATACGTACAGATATACACTTTTGAGACATACATATGAACATACTTGCATACACAAATATACTTATAGATACATAAATATCAAAATAAAAATGCATACAAAAATATATAAACATATAAATGTGACCAGCTAGATATACCCCCCACACACACACTTCATATTTACTTTGAACGACAGACAAACACACACACACAGACACACACATACACTCACACACACACACACACACGCACACACACACACTAACACACACACACACACACACACACACACACACACTCACACACACACACACATTCATTCACTTGAACAGGCAGACAAATATACATATATACATACAGACACATTCCCACTGATTCAAGCAAACAAACAAACAAACAAACACATTCTCACTCGTTTAGCAAGCACACAAACACAAACAAACGTTTCCACACATTCCCACTCATTCCATCGATCACACATACACACGCATTCCCACTCATTCCGGCAAACAAACAAACACACAAACACTCTCATCCATTCCCACCAAACAAACACAAAGAAGAGAGCGAGATCGAAGCAAAGAAACGCGTTTATCACAAAAACATTAAACAAAAACAATCAAACAAAAAAGAAAAAACAAACAAAAAAGAAAAACAAAAACAACCAAACAAAAGAAAAACAAAAACAACCAAACAAAAAAGAAAAACAAAAACAACCAAACAAAAAAGAAAAACAAAAATAACCAAGCAAAAAAGAAAAACCAAAACAACCAAACAAAAAAGAAAAACAAAAACAACCAAACAAAAAAGAAAAACAAAGACAACCAAACAAAAAAGAAAAACAAAAACCAAACAAAAATAAAATAAAACACAACCAAACACAAAACCAAAACAAAAACAATCAAACAAACAAGAAAAACCAAAACAAACTAAAAACAAAAACAATAACCAAACAAACAAAGACAAAGTACGTCTGGAAACTGACCGTGCGGGAGAGTAAGAACGTGACTTGCCCTCGGCGATTCCTTCTCATGAGAGGGTGTGAGGGATCCTGTTCGGGATGAGGATGAGGATGAGGATGAGGAGGATGGGGCTGAGAATGTGAAGGATGAGGATGAGGAGAATGGTGATGAGGATGTGAAGGATGAGGATGAGGATGAGGAGGAGGATGGGGCTGAGAATGAGGATGAGGATGAGGAGGATGTGAAGGATGAGGATGAGGAGGAGGAGGAGGATGGGGCTGAGAATGAGGATGAGGAGAATGGCGATGAGGATATGAAGGATGAGAAGGATGGGAAAGGGGATGAGGTGTATGTGAAGGATGAGGATGAGGAGGAAGAGGATGGGAAAAGAGATTGTGAGGATGTGAGGGATGAGGATGAGGAGGATGTGAAGGATGAGGAGGATGAGGATGAGAAAGGGGATTATGAGGATGGGAAGGATGAGGATGGGGATGAGGATGAGAATTAAGGACGGAGATGGTAATGAAGATGGGGAGGGAGATGAGAGCCTTGGGGTATGAGGCATCCTGTTCGGGTGAGGATGAGGATGAGGATGACGATGAGGATGAGGATGGAGGATAGTGATGGGGAAGGGGATGAGGATAGAAATAAGGATGAAGATTAGGATAAGGATGGGGATGAGAGTTGAGGATGAGGATGAGGATGAAGATGAAGATGAAGATGAGGATGATAATTGAAGATGGAAATGGACGAAGAAGAAGATGAAGATGGAGATGAGGATGAGGGTGAGGGTGAAGATGAGATTTGAGGATCTGAAGATGAGGATGAAGATGGAAAGGAGAATGAGGATGATAATTGAGGATGGAAGTTGAGAATGAGGATGGGAAAGCGGACGAAAGTGAGGATGAGAATTGAGGATATGAGTCGAGAATGAGGATGAGGCTGTGAGAACTGACGACTCGCCTGCTCATTTTCCTTCCCAATGTTTGTTTCACTTTCTTGTCTTAATTTTTTTCTTGCTCTTTTTTTTTTCTGTTACTTCTTCTTCTTCTTCTTTTTCTTTTTCTTCTACTCCTCCTCTTGTTCTTCTCTTTTTTCCTTCTTCTTAACTCCTTCTACAACCCCTCTTCCTTCGTCTCCTATCTCCTCCTCCCTCTTTTCCTTCTCCCTGTCCCTCAATACCCTTTCTTTTTCCTCCCTTTCCCTTCTTCTCCTTCCCCCTTTCTTATCCTTCTCCTCTTCCTCTTCCTCTTCCTCCTACCTCTTCTCCTTCTTCTTCTTCTT
>NC_061821.1:8794291-8799291 GCF_019202785.1 Penaeus chinensis
ATACGAATATATTAATGTCATTGTATGAATGTGTTTGGGTGACAGTTTGACAGGCATGTACAAGAAAGTGATGTACTGATAAAAGTACCTCTCTCATAATTTATCAAAAATCAATTCCATCATAAAATAACTTCCGATATACGCATATATGAAAAAAATGAAGAATTTACACACGTAACCCCTCAAACGACAGCGATCATGGCCGCCATATTTGCTCGCGAACGACATCAATGTCATCCCAAAATGCGATTTCACCGCCAAATGTCAAGGCACAGCGACACGGCGGGTTAAGAGTGAGGTCTTCCATCCCTTGCTCACCCTTGCTATCCTTGACTGCGCGTTAGAAGGAGAGGGAGTGGGGGAGTTTCGATATCGGAAAAGGGTGGGGGTTAGAGATGAGACGAAAAGGTTAGGAAAGGATTTTTTTAGGGGGGGAGTAATCATATGTTGTAAAAGAAAGTCAGTGAAGGATACCAAATATGCTAAGGAAAGGTGGAATTGTTTCGGGTGGCATAGGGTGGGAAGGTACGTGGTGGAGTAACATGGTTTAGCTAAGAGGGTGCGGTATCGGTCAGGTTAGGGCAATTAGGTAATATCGCTTAAAGGGTCTTTCTTTGTCTCAGTATGTATGGCTGTTTGTCCCCTTCCCCTATCTCTCTCTTTTCTCATTCTATCTCTCTTTTTGTGATTGTTTTTGTCTCTTTGTCCGGCTGTCTATGACATTTTATTTCTCAGTTTCTCTCTCTCTCTCTCTCTGTACTTCTTTTCCACGACCTCTTTGCTCTTTTTTTTTCTCTCGTTCCTATCTCATTTCACCATTCTAATCTTTGTAATTCGTTCTCATTCTTTCAACTTGGCAATGATTTTATTTCTGTCGGTCTGTCTATATTTTCTCTAACTCCTCCCACGCTCTTTGTATGTCTGATTTCCCTTTCCTTCCCTTTTCTCTATTTATCAATAGGTACATGTCTTACCGACCCCCTCGTTCTCTATCTTATTCCTTATTTTGTTTATTTTCCTCTCCACTCCCTCGTCTTTCTCCTTCCATCTGACGGCCTTCTCCCAATCTATTCCCCCTCCTTAAGAAACACATTCTGAGAAGTTTTACTATAACCTCCGATTTTCCTAGAAGCCCATCTTTTCTCACCAATCCCCTTACCCCCACTTCCCCCTTCTCCCCATCACTATCCACCCCTCCCCCCTCCCCCACCTACGACCTATGTCCGGCACTAATAATAATTCAATGACGCAACACGAGCTGGATTTAGGCGTGGCATAACGCTGTCCGGGTTACTGGAGGCGATGGAGGTGTAATAAAAAGGTGTAGCCATTTTGTCTCATTAATAGCGTTATTACTTTTCTTTAGATGATCGATGACTTAATGGGACTGGGTGTTTATTTTACGTACGGTTCGTTATTGGAACATCTGCTTGTCTTTTGGAATAATATAGAGGCCAAAATGCAACTGCGCCTTTGGTCAACAATCTAAAGGCAAGACTGGTCAACTTGCCCCTCACCGAGCCGCGGGAGTTCTTCAGATTATTTTCTTGGTCTCGCGTTCTTTTCATCCCTTTGCCACTTCTTCCTCCCGTTCACCATTCTCTAGACCAGGAGTGTTTACCTTCTTCCTAGAAATCGGTCTCTTTCGTCGAAAGGGAGGCGAGGAGACGACGCAGATTCTCCCTTATATCACGCATTGGCACCTGCTCATGACGTCACAGCGGTTTGAGGTTACTTTCACTCTCGACCATTTTCTATCATGCTCACCTGCGCCCGTCTGCCATTCATACTCGCAGTCTGCCAGGCGTCTGAACCCTCCGTCTTGGTGTCCCTTAGTTACCTGAACCTCAACTTCGAGGAAGTGCTACTCCACGAGTCCCAAGGAGTTCTCGAGGAATAACAGTAAAAGAAGAATCGAAAAACGTCCACTTCCTTTAAACAATTCTCGCACCGCTCTCCACAGTCAGCATGAAGACCTGGGTAAGTGCAGTGCCAACTCTTGGTCGCCTGAAAAAAGGGAAAAATAATGGCAAGAAACGAGAGCAAAAGAGCAACAGACTTGGCTCTCGCACTCGTCTGTCTCTCGGCCTTTTTATAGCCTGTCTGGACGAGAGCAAGGGGCTCGTGTAGGCAAACGGGACGAGGCGAGAAACGCGAACTTTTTGAACAATTTAAGTTGGAGTCGGAAGTTTCGGGCTAAACTCGAGTTTGAAGATGTAGGCAAATATTAAATCTGAAAGTTTTGGGAGGAATTCTGAATTGAAGTTTTGGCTGGAATTTGAACATATGAGATAGAGGGAGAGGGAGAATAGATAGATAGATAGATAGAGAAAAGGAGAGAGGGAGGGAGGGAGAGAGAGGGAGAAAGAGGTTGAGCGAGAGTGCGAGAGTGAGAGAGAGAGAGAGAGAGAGAGAGAGCGAGGGGAGAGAAGAGAGAGAGAGAGAGAGAGAGAGAGAGAGAGAGAGAGAGAGAGAGAGAGAGAGAGAGAGAGAGAGAGAGAGAGAGAGGGAGAGAGAGAGAGAGAGAGAGGGAGAGAGAGAGAGAGAGAGAGAGAGAGAGAGAGAGAGAGAGAGAGAGAGAGAGAGAGAGAGAGAGAGAGAGAGAGAGAGAGAGAGAGAGAGAGAGAGAGAGAGAGAGAGAGAGAGAGAGAGAGAGAGAGAGAGAGAGAGAAGAGAGAGAGCGCCGAATTCATACTTATGGGCAAAATTCGAAGTGTTAGGACCAACCATCCGCCCCCCCCCCTCCCTCCCTTACACACACAAAGTAAATAATCGCCATCAAGCTCCTTCACAGCTGCCACGTAAATCACGGGAAACAAGAGAAGATAGGCATTATCAACTCTCGGAGTGACGTCTTTAGTGTTTAGCGAAAGAAATATCAACGGAATTAGTAGTGTTTTCAGCGGAACTGGGAGCTCCAGGGCATCACCGGGGTGCTGAGGCCAGGCCGAAGGACAAAGAGGATAGCCAGTGTAAAGGAAGATGGCGAGGGATAATTAGTATAAAGGCCGCTATTTTTGGAAAACTAAACCATAATAATAATAATAATATGTAAACCTGCTTCTTTTTTTTTCTCTCGAACAACGAGATCTGATTTTCCCCGAGAAGGAAGACGAGTAAAAGTAAAAATATTTTTAATGTTTTCTTCACTGCATAAAATCTCGTTGTCTAGTTTAAGCATGTATCTCTTCTCTCTTTGTATATACGTGAGTGAAATGTGATTTGTACTGCTGAGGGAAAATCCAGGAAGACTAATCTTTGACCTCACTTGCATAGGCCCCTTTTGAATTATTTATATACTCTTACAAGCATGAATACGGTCACACACATATATATACATCTATATATATGTACGTATACGCATATATATATATATATATATATATATATATATAAATATATTCTATATATAACTATTTATAAATACACATACACACACACACATATATATGTATATATATGTATATATGTATATATATATATATATGTATATACATCTCAGTCACATCTACTTTACACTTAAGTACGAATCTCGACCTTAATTTCTGAAGAAAAAAATCCCGAAAAGACAATCCTCCCTCGAGCTCCCAAGGACCGCCTTAGGATTACCCTTATTAGCGGGCACGTCTTCAAGGCGACGTACTCTGCTTTCCAAGGCAGACAGGACCCCTCCACCCCCCACCCCCCACTGCCCCTCTCCCAGGCAACAGGGACACCTCTAAGACTTTTTTCTTTTTTTTTTTTTTATCTTGATTGTCTTCTTTTTATAGTGTCGTTTTTTTTTTTTTTTTTTTTTTTTGGGGGGGGGGGGGGGTTATTTTCCCCTTCTACTAATTCTGTGTTTGGTCAACCTTCGTTTTGCTCTTTCTTCCTTGTTCGTTATTTTTATCTTGTTACTTTTGTTTCCGCTTTCTGCGTCGGATCTTTTTTTTTCTTTTTCTCTTGTTTGGTTTATCATTGTGTCTTTTCCCTCCGTGTTCTTGTTTCGTTTGAGCAATTTTCCTTTTCCTTTTTAAGCAATCTCTAATTTATTTCTTTTTCTTATTCACTCGTCTATAAATTTCTTGATTTTTCTTCTCTCCATCTTCCTCTTCCTGTATTCTCTTCCTTATTCAATCTCTCTTATTTCCTTCATTCTTTCCATTCCTTCTCTTCTTTATTTGATTTCTTCTTTCATTCACATCCCTCCATTTCCGTTTTCTTCTTCTATCCATCCCCATCAATTTCTTCATCTATTCCAATTCCACCTTTATCTTCATTTCACTCATCATCGGTTCTTCCTTCTCTTCCTTCTTCCGTTCAAAATTCCCTCAAACGATAAATAAACAAAAACATCTCAATGCTTCTAAGGGTTTAAAAAAGTTTCATGATTTATTTATCTATTTGATGCATCTTTGTAAACAACTAAACAAAACTATAAAAAAAACACAAATATTTATATCACTATTATTTTCAATTATCTTATCTTCCATTGTTTTTTTTTTCTTCTTTCTCTTGATTTTCTTGATTTCCGTTTATTTTCTATTTTTTTCTTGATTTTTATTTTTTTCTTGATTTTTCTTTATCTCTTTTTACATTTTCTTCATTTTATTTTAGCTTCCTTTACTTATTTATCTTTATTCTATTTTATTTTTCTCTTATTCTTTTTTTCTGCTTGCTTGCTTGCTTGGTCTCGGTTCCAGGCATAATTTTCTTTTCCGCTTCAAGGCCACAGGGAAATGAAACCTTGACTTGTCTTTCTTGTCTTAAAAAGGGGTCTTGGGAGAAGGAGGGGGGGGGGAGGGAGAGGGGAGATGGATGGAAGGAGGGAGGTAGGAGGAGGAGGAGGAGGAAAAGGGGAAGGGGGGAAGGGGGAAGGCAGGAGGGAGAGGGATGGAAGGAGGGAGGTAGGTAGGAGGAGAAGGAGGAGGAAAAGGGGGGAAGGGGGGAAGGCAGGAGGGAGAGGGATGGAAGGAGGGAGGAGGAGGAGGAGGAGGAAAAGGGGAAGGGGGGAAGGGGGA
>NC_061821.1:8811791-8814291 GCF_019202785.1 Penaeus chinensis
TTATTTAACCCTCTTCCTTTCCACTTTCGTATTTTCTAATGTACCTTTGTCTCTAACCAACATTCGCTGAGTGTGTACGTGAAATAAATGCCCATTTTAGAAGAGAGTATGTATGGCATAGCTGCTCCTTATAACTTACAACATACATTTATATATACATATATATGGGATTTATTTAATTTAACTATTCATTCATAAATTCTTGGCTTTACTCATTTATCCATCCTTTTATTTTGGAACACATTAATACCTATTTGACTCGGAGGCAATTGAGTGTAAGGAGTTGTTAAGCAGCTCTGTTTGAATCTTTATATTCTACTTCTGTGCAGCAAATTAAGCTTATCATCTTTGTTATTGGTACTGTTATTTATATCATTATTAGTATTACCATTATCATTGTTGTTGCTGTTATAACTATTATCATTATCATTATTATTATTAATGATAATATTATTGTTGTAATTAACATCGCCATTGTTATCATAATCACAATCATTATTAGTATCATAATTGTTACTGCCTCTATTAGTATCACTATTCTTGTTAAGTATAAGATTAGCATGTTATTATCATTAGTAATAGTCTTACTGCCGTCATTAGTATTATTACTGTCTTTATTCGGCTTGGCAACAAAATATTGTTACTGAGACGTGTTTACCTTTGGCTCTCCCTCCCTTTCTATTTCCCTTTTCCCTCTTTCTGTACCTTCTCCTCACTTATCCATCGACCCTTCCTCCTCCATTTCCCTTTCACTTTCCTCTATCTCTCATGCCACCCTCTTTTTCCTTCCATATTGCTTTACCTCCCCATCCTTACTCTTATTTCCTTTCCCCTACCACCCTTTTCTTTCCAAATCTTACCATCTTTTCCCCAACACACCTCTCCCTCCCACGCCTCATCCGTACCTCCCTTTCCCCAACTGCTCCTTACTTAACCCCTTTTCCTCCCTCACCCCCACTCCTCACCCCCCTCCTTCCCCCCCCACCAGGCAAGTGGACATCCGGGACTTCATCAGCAACGTGCAGCAGATCCCCCACACTCCCAGGGAGTCAACGGCCGTCCAGAACCTTCGCTCTCGCTTCGCTGAAAACTTCGAGAAGATTCGCCAAGAACACAGCCAGCTCGCCGCCCAACTCGAAGCCCAGCGTGCTCAGCAGCCGCAGGAATACCAGTAAAGGACGACGATAGAGAACGGAGGATGGTGGACAATGAAAGAAAACGGAGGGTGGTGGACAATGAAAGAAAACGGAGGGTGGTGGACAATGAAAGAAAACGGAGGGTGGTGGACAATGAAAGAAAACGGAGGATGGTGGACAAGAAAACGGAAAATGATGATTTTTCGAAGGGAGGACTTTGGTAGTTTTATTGTTTTATTTTTATTATTATTATTTTTTTTAAATACGAAGGTGAGATGGTAAAGGAAGATGGAAGATGGTGATGGTGAAGAAGAAAAATAATGATGCTGATGGTGGAGAAGAAAGTGAAGAAAAAAAAGAAGAGAGAAAATGGTCGTTTATTCGAATATAGTCTCTAATGACCTCGGTACAAGATGGATCTTTTCTGTTTGGATTTTCCCACTTTTTTTTTTTTAAAGGAAAATGGAGAAAAAAAAAAAAATTCTGGTGATGGGTTATTTCATCTGGGTTAATTAATGTATTATCATTGCCACTTTGCTTCATTTACAATAACCACCGACTCATTACACAGAATCACAGAAATGTTATGATGTCTAATCAGAATTACACAATATTTCTTTTAAGACACTTACACACACTATATGTCCGATCAATTTTGTCTCAGTGTCTGTATTATTTATTCTTTAAAACTGTCCTTTGTAAATCATAACAGAATGTCACTACTTTTGTGTTGCATTTCTAAATATTTCTCTTCTAAATATAGTGCCAAACACTTTTGAATATTCACCATAAACTCACACTATACTGTCTTGGTGGTTCGTATTGTTCCTGTTATGTTGCATATCACTGCATTCTCATATTGCAGAAAATCTTATCATGCCTTGCCATCAAAATGACATTTCCTAAAAGCTCAAATAAAGTTACGAAATTCTGACTATTGTGTTTGACCTAAAAATGGAAACTCATAACGAAGAAAAGGGGAAAAGAGGGAAGGTAGAGGATGGGGAAGGAGAGGGAGAAGGATGATAGACATATATATGTATGTATGTATGTATATTTACACACACACACACACACACACACACACGCACACACACACACACACACTCACACACACACACACACACACACACCTATATACACATTTATTTATTTATAAAGGTAGATAGATAGATTGATAGTTTGAAAATCAACAAATCGAGAAAACGAATTGATAAAAACGTTGACATATAGAGGTAATAAAAGAAAGGGATAGAGATAGCCAGACAGATGGAGAGGCATATGCATAGACAGAAAGATAGATAGATAGATAGATAGATAGAGAGAGAGAGAGAGAGAGAGAGAGAGAGAGAGAGAGAGAGAGA
>NC_061821.1:8821791-8829291 GCF_019202785.1 Penaeus chinensis
GCGCTTTCTCGGTTTATGCCAGAATATGGGAGAAATAGCGAAAGGCAATAACGACGATAATAGGGTGGTGTTGGGAGTGAGGTGGTGAAAGAAGCACGAGACTGTGTGGGAGAGGGAGTGGAGCACTGTCTTGGTTGAGACGGAGGACGAGATGGGCGAGGGAGGAGGGAACACGCGGGAGGGGGAGGGCGCGCACCCCAGGTGTAAGGGGGGGGGGGGGGACGGGAGTGACCCCGGAGAGGCAGAGAGGGAGGTAGAAGTAAGAGGGGCGGGGTCCTTGGAGGAAGGGAGTGCGTGGGTTGCATATGGGGACACGGGAGAGGGTGAGCCGGAGCCGAGGAGGAGAAAAGGGCACGCGATGGGAAGCAGAGACGGGAATGGGTTGAGGAGGAAGACGAGACGGGGACTAGAAGTAGGAGAGAAGAGGGTGGGAGAGGGAGTATGACGAATCGGGCAAGACAAAGAGAGGGGGCGGACATAGAGACAGAGCATCGCCCGTAGAGATGACAGGAAGTTGGAAGGAGATGACAAATGTGCAAGCGGGAAGAAGCAGAGAAACGGGAGAGAGGGGACGTTGAGAGGGACCCCCTGAGGACGAGGGAGAGGGAGGAGTCCTAGGAAGGGACGAGGGAGAGGGAGAGGGGAGGGGAGGCGTGGAAGCGGCGCAGGGATAGACAAGGGAGGAGAGCGAGAGGGAGGTTGAAGAGTAAGAGAGCGAGAGACAACGAGAGGGGATGAGGAGGGGGGGGGGGGGGGGGGGGCGAGAGGAGGACGTAGAGGAAGAGGGCTCGGGGGAGAGGGGACGGGCGGGGGGGGGGGGCAGCTGGGGCAAGGCGATCCACCAGCCTGGCCAGCTGGGTGGGGGAGGGGGGTACTGGCGTGGGCCGGGCAGCCCTACGGGGCTTAGCGGCGAGAGGAGGGCGGCGGGTGGCGAGGGGAGAGCGGGAGGGGGGAGCGTCGGGGGCGGCGGGGGGGGGGGGGGAGGCGGCGGGAGCGGGGGGGGGGGGGCGCGGACGCGAGGGAACGAGGGAAGGTGGGGGGGCCGGGGGGGGGGGCTGAGGAGGAGAGGGAGAGGGGGGGTGGGCGCAACAGGGAACGGGAGAAAGTTAGGGGGGGCGGGCACGGGCAGGGGGTCCGGGGTAAGTAGAGTTAGCCGAGAGAGGGACCGGAGAGAGGAGAGGGAGAACGGCGACGGGGGGGGGGGAGAGGGGCTTGGGGGGGGAGAGGGCTACGAGGGAGGAGGGAGAGGGAGAGGGAGATGGGGGCTAGCGGGGAAGGGAGAGTCCGGAGCGGGGAGGGAGGAGAGGAGCAAGAGCGAGAAGAGTGGAGAAGAAAGCAGAAATGAGAGGCGTAGAGGCGTGGGAGACGCCGGAACGGAACGCGAAAACGCGAGCGGAGAAGACTGGGGAGCGGGGGTGAGAGGGAGAGGGACGGGGGAGGCGAGAGAAGAGAGGCAGAGAGAAGGGCCCGTCGAATATCTCGCGAGTGAGGCGGAGAGGCGCCGTGGCCGCGACGGGAGGGAAAGAGGAGTCGGGAGAGGGAGAGGATGGAGAAAAAAAGAGGGAGAGGGGAGGAGGAGAAAGAGGGGAGGCGGGAAGAGGAGGATGAGGTCGAAGGGAGGCGGGAGGGAGAGAGCGGTAGGAAGGGAGGGAGTAAAGTGAGAGGGAGAGAGAGGGGGGGAGTGAGGAGGGGGGGGAGAGGGAGTGGAGAGGAAGTTGGAAGGGGGAGGGAGAGAGAGGGTGAGCCGAGGAGGAGGGAGGAAGGAGGGGAGGAGGGGTCGTGCGTGGGGGTGAGGAGCGGGCGGAGGAGGATGACGAGGGAGAAGGGATCGAAAGAAAAAGAGATGGATAATGCAGAAGGAACGAAAATGAAAAGAAGAAGAACAGAGGGAGAGGTGATCGAGGGTGGGCGGGGCAAGGGGGGGAGGGAGAAGGCCGGGGGCGGAGAGGGAGGAAGAAGAAAGTTCAGATGAGAAAGGAAGAGAGAAGTGAAGAAGGAGAGGGAGAGGGCAGGGGCGGGTACGGCTGCGTGAGAGGGCGAGTGACAGGAGTGCCAGAGAGGAGAGAGGGTAGAGGGATCGAGATGAGGGAGAGGGATCGGAACACAGGAAGTCGACGTAAGCCAAGAGGGAGCCGACGACGTCACGAGACAGGTAGATGAGAGGTCGGGCTGAGAGGGAGAACAAGAGCGAGCGACCGAAGCTAGAGGCACGGAGCAGGGCGGAGCGAGGGGGAGGACGGCGAGTTGGAGAGGGAGACGGAGAGGCGAGAGGAGAGGGAGGGGAGAGGGAAGGGTGGAAGGGTGGGAGTGGAGGCAAGAGGAGGAAGATGAGAGAGACGGTACCGAGAGAGGAGGGAGAGGGAGGGGCGAGAAGGAAAAGGAGATGGAGAGGGACGGAGGGCGAGAGAGAGAGAGTGGAAAGGGTGGTGTGGAGAGATGGAGAGCGAGGGGAGAGGGAGGGAGGAGGAGAGGGGAGAGGAGAGGGAGAGGGAGAAGCAAGGGGAGGGAGGAGAGGGAGAGGGAGAAAGGATGGAGGGAGAGGGAGAGGAGGGGGAGTGGGACAGAGAGAGAGGAGGAGAGATGGAGACAGGAGAGGAGAAGAGAGTGGAAGAGAGCGAGAGAGAGAGAGTGATGAGAAAGAGAGAGAGGAGAATGATCGAGACCGAGAGACGAGAGAGAGAGAGAGAGAGAGAGAGGCGAGACTAAAGAGAAAGGGGAGAGGAAGAAAGAAGGGAAAAAGAGAGAAGGAGAAGTCGGAAGGGAAGACGAGAGAGATGGATATAAGGAAAAAAAAAAAAAAAAAAACATAACTAGAAAATGAAAAGTTGATCGCAAGAAAAAATAAAAAAAATATTTTTCGAACTATCTCAAGGCAAGGCGGAGCAATCCTGTCCCAGAGACGCGGTCCTCTGTATAATAAATAAAAAAAAAAAAAAAAATAAAAAAATAAAAAAAATTAAACTAGCGATATGCATTCAAACGCAGCCACGCCCACAACTTGCAACGCACGTGCACCGGTTGCAGATCGCGGCAGAATATATCAATACGCAAATTGCAGTAACGATATTTATATATACGTATATACTGTATAAATATTTTTTCCCTTCCCTTCAGAATTAGAGCTTCGGTCTTTCATGTTTATTCACGTAATGTTTGAAAAGTCGCTTTGAACTTTATTTTATTTTCAGAACGATGACTTTTTGACTGTCTGTAGCGTTCTAAATGTAATCACGTGGAGATGCTTAGATGTTATATGCAAGGTTTTAGTGTATTGGTATATATATATATATACATATAAGGTTTTAGTATATGGTTAAATATATATATACTTATATAACAAATAAATATTACAACAAATCATTAAAAAGGGATAAATAAATGTACATCTAAAAATCACTCTCCACAACAAAAAAAAAAAAAAAAAAAAAAAAAAAAAAATCAAAAAGACATAAAACATACAAAGAAACAAACAACGAAGCAAACACACCGACCACAGCCACCAGATTTCACCCTTATTCGACCTAAACTCGGCTCCGAATAAAGACCGTCCCGAAACCCCGGAATGAACAGTAGCTGGGCGATTCGTTTGAGAGAGATAAGGAGTGAGAGAGAGAGAGAGAGAGGAGAGAGAGAGAGAGAGGGAGAGAGAGTGAGAGAGAGAGAGTGAAGAGAGAGAGAGAGAGAGAGAGAGAGAGGAGAGAGGAGACGGGAGACCGAGAGAGATGAGAGAGAGAGCGACCGACGCAAAGAACCCGGAGGAGAGAGACTGAGAGGAGAGAGTGAGAGACGAGGGGGAGGGAGGGAGAGAGAGCGTTAGAGAGATAGAGATAGAGAGAGAGAGAGAAGATAGACAGGAGACGAGAGAGAGAGAGAGACGATGTGAGACGATCGTAGGAGAGAGAGATGGACCGAGTAGTCGAGCAGAGAGAGTGGAGAGAGAGGGCGGGAGAGAAGAGAGAGACGGAGAGAGAGAGAGAGTGAGAGATGAGAGTGAGAGAGAGTAGAGAGTAGAGACGTTGAGAGTTAGTGAGTAGAGAGGCTGAGGAGGCATACAGGTGGATTCGCTCCGCCATGATATTTGAATTGTATTTTTTTGACTATGAGGGGTGTTTGATAGTCATTCTGCGGCAGGGGTATATGGAGATGCGGTGGAGGGAGGGGTGGGGGGCTGGGAGGGGGGAGGGAGGGAGGGAGGGTAGGGGGGATGGGGGGGATTTGAATATATTAAAATAAGAGAGACAGGTGCATGTATGTGATTGAGTGAGTTTGTTTGTTGATTTTTTGTTTATCCGTAATCCTTTCATCCCTATCTTCCCTCCACTTCTCTTCTCTTTTCTCTTCTCCTTCTTTCCTCCCGTTCTCTCTCCTCCTCCTCTACTTCTCTTTTATCTTATCTTTCTTACCCTCCCCTTACCCGCCTTCTGTTCAATCTTCCCGCCACCTGTTTTAGCTACAGTCTTCACCCTCTCTCATTTTTACCCTTTCTTACAATTGTTTGCAATCATCCTAGTCTCTATGATATCCTACCTCTACATCGCTTCTTTATCTCTTAACTCTACGGCCCTCTCTCGACGACTTCGTCCCTCCAAAGGCAAATCCAGCCCTTCTTCTCCACCCATCATCTTTATCCTCACCTCAGCCTTCCACTGCCTCGCCTACCCACCCTCCCCTCTATACCCGCTGCTATAACCCTATCCCCTCCTTATAGTGCCCTCATATTATACATCACCTGTCCTCCCAAATTCCTTAACTCTCCCCTAATCTTCTATCACTTCACCAACTTCCCTTCTTCTCATCCTCATTTTATCATACACTTCTCTAACCTCCCCCTATTCTCTTCCCCTTCTTCTCCTCACTCTCTCCCCCTCCCCTTCCCCCCTCTACCCCCCTCATTTTATCCTCACATCTCTCACCTCCTCTTCCCAATGCTCCACCCCCTCATCTTCCTCCTCACTCTATTACCCTCACTTCCCCATCCCCCACCCTCATCATTCTCCTCAACGCTCTCCCCGAACCTTACCACCTATAACCTCCATATCTTCTCCTCACTCTCTCCCATCCCATTCCCCAGCTCCCCCACTCTATCTTCGCTCACGAAATACCCTCCCCTTTCCCCCTCTCCCCCCCTCATCTTCTCCTCACTCTCTCCCCTCCCCTTCCCCCTCTCCCCCCCCTCATCTTTTCTCACTCTCTCCCTCCCTTCCCCACCTCTCCCCACCCACTCATTTTCTCCTCACCTCGCCCCTCTCCTTCCCCCTCTCCCCCCCCTCATCTTCTCCTCACTCTCTCCCCTCCCCTTCCCCCCCTACACCACAATCATCTTCTCTAATCTTCTCCCTCCAATTAACTTACCTTCATATCCTTCAATGTCCCGGCCCCCCCACCCCCAACCCATAATTTTCAAGGCGCGTTTCCATACCTCGGACAACTAACTGAACGGGGGTTGGGGGGCAAGGGGGAATGGCTTTGGCGGGGGATTGCGGGAAAGGTGGGCGGGGGGGGAGAGTTGGGTGAAATCTCCATGCTATAGTTAGTTCCACCAGGAAAACGGGAATTTGGAAGCAGAAGAAGACTGATTTGTTCAGATGCACAGCGCTGGGGAGGGGAGGAAGAGGGGGAAGAGGAGGGGGGATGGGGTAGGAGGAGAGGGGGGAAGAAGGGAAAGAAGAGGGAAGAGGAGGGGGAGAGGAGGGGGGGAGGTGGGGGGGAGAGGAGAGGGGGACGATGAGGAGGGAGGGGGGGAGGAGGAGGTGGAGGAGGAGGAGGAGAGGAGGGGAGGGGGGTGGATGAGGGGAGGAGTGGAGGGGGAGGGGAAGGGAGGAGAAGTGGAGGGGATCTAAAGAGGAGGGAAGAGGGGGGGGATGAGAGGAAAAAAGGAGGAGAGGAGGAGGAAAAGGAGGAAGAGGAAGGATGAGGGGAAGGGAGGAGAGGAAGGGAGGAGGGGAAGGGAGAAGAGAAAGGGAGGAGAGGAAGGGAGGAGAGGAAGGGATGGAGGGGGACTGGGAGAAGAGGGAGAGGTGAGGCATGAGGAGGAGAAGAGGAGAACAGAGGAGGGGAAGGACAAAGGGGAAAATAAAGGTGAAAGATCGACCATCTAGCGGTTATACTGACGACTGAATTTTTTTTTTTTTTTCATTTCCGATTTTTGTATAATGAATTTGAAAGCGGGTACTAGATGTGACTGCTTGATAGAGTTGTCGGCGTTGAACTTTTGGGAATTCCCTTTTCCTTTTTTCATTTTCCATTTTTTTCTTGACTTGATAGGGGTTTCCGGGACAAGTTATGTGGAGGAGAAGAGAAAAAGGAGAGAAGAGGAGAGAGTGAGGGGAGGGGGAGAGGAAGGAGGAGAGAGGGGAAAGAGAGAGAGGAGCGAGAGAGAGAGAGAGGGGAGAGGAGAGAGAGAGAGAGAGGAGGAGGGAGAGAGAGAGAGAGGGGAGAGAGAGAGAGAGAGAGAGTGAGAGAGAGAGGGAGGAGAGAGAGAGAGAGAGAAAAAGAGGAGGGGAGAGAGGAGAGAGAGAGGGTGAGAGAGAGAAAGAAAATGAGAGAGAGAGAGAGAGGGGAGAGAGAGTTAGAGTGAGAGCGAGGGGAGAAGAAGAGAGAGAGAGAAGAGAGTGAGAGAGAGAGTGAGAGAGCGAGAGAGATGAGAAAGGGGAGAAACAGATGGAGAGAAAAAGAGAGATGGAGAGAGAGAGAAGAGGAAGAGAAGAGAGAGAGGAGGAGAGAGATGAGAGAGAGAGAGAAAAGGGAGGAGAGAGAGAGAGAGAGATGAGAGAGAGAGAGAGAGAAGGAACGTAAAGAAATGAAGAGAGAAAGAAATGTGAAGAGAATGAAACAATAACAATAAACACTTGAAAATAAAGAAGAATCTTACAGAGAAAAAAAAAAACAAAACAAACAAAATTACGACAATCAGAATTGTAAAAACTGAAATACGAATGAAAAGAAAAGGAAAAAGAAGATATAAAAATTATACTGACGATCAAAAAATAATAATTATAATTATAATAACAATAACAATGAAAAGAATAATATTAATAGATTGAATAATAATAATATGAGAGAATAATCATCAAAATATGAAAAAAAAAAAAATAATACATTTGGAGAAAAAGAAAAATGAGGCAAATAATAATAAAAAAAAAAAAAATATCAAAGAAGAAGAAAAGGAATAAGGAAAAAATTTAAAATTAAAATTTAAAAATAAGAAGTAAAAAGAAAGGAAAAAACAGGAGCGGATGAATATGCCCGTACAAAATTATTTATTTTAATAAATATCAGAATAAATATAACTGTAAGAATAACTAGATGTATAAATATGAGTGCAAGCATAAATATGAGTATAAATATAAGAGTATATGTATGATTATTGACAATATGAAGATTTCTCTCTCTCTCTCTCTTTGAACTTCTCCTCCATCCATCTAAAACCCCTCCCCTCTCCCTCTCCCACACACTTTTCCCCCTCCCCTCCCCATCTCCCCCCCCTCCCTCCCCTTTCCC
>NC_061821.1:8834291-8851791 GCF_019202785.1 Penaeus chinensis
TTTTTGTTTTACTTTGTCATCTCATTTGCACTAATTTTAAAAAAGAATTGCTGTATGGCGATTTTCCATTAAGCGTGATCTCTGGTAAAGAAAAAAAAAAAAGGAAAAAAGATGAAGAAAATATTCTTGATTTTTTTTTTTGCTGTCCGCCAAAAGTTCATTTATCGTTCTATCCGAAAGAGGAAGAAGAAAAGGACGATTTTAAAGAAAAGGGAGGAAGAAGAAATGTCCAAAAAGAAAAGAACGATAAAATGGGGAGATGAAGCAAAGAAGAGAAAATACAAGATAAAAAAGAAAATAAAGAACGGAAGGAGAATGAAAGATAAAGAGAGAGAGAGAAAGTCCGAGACCGGTTTACCAAACCATTAATTGGAGATTTACGAAGAAAGCATTATTTCCTTCGCAGTGATTTAAAAGAAATATACCTACTCCATTCCACTAATATTATCAGCAAATCGTACCTGAACAAACCTCTACTGGAACGATTTTCCGACCATTATGCCAAAATCTTAAAAACTCCCCAACTATTTATTTCTACCACAATACACTCGATAACCTATCTACTTAGTCGCCATAACTTTCTCCAAAAAGATGGACAAATATTAAATAAAATTGGGTAGCGCCCCGCCCACTCCCCCCCCCCCCCCTCATGGCAACTTATGCTGACATGTTGGCAATAGCGCAGACCCAACGACCTCGTCCCGACGCTCGTTCCGGCCTTGGCTTCAGATTCGGCCTTGCCTTTGAATTGGCGATTAGGTTTGTTCGGATATTTGCACAGGGATAGTTTCGGTATTTTTTTAAAAGATTTTTCGAGGTAAGCAGATATAGTTTTATGCTGTTTCAGTTTCTATATCTGTCTCTCACTCAAGATATACAATGCATTGCTTGTGTGTGTGTGGGTCTATGCATGCCTTTGTGGATATTTGTTTCCCGGAAGAAATAAGCGTCTGAGCGGGATTCCATCTGGGCAACGCAAGGCAATATGTAGGATATGTAGCGTACGACCGGACACGCTTTCAACATCTTAGTCCAATGCAGCTTTTAACAAGGAGACCGTGTTAAGGCACGTGAGCAGTATTACTGACATTGCTACTCTCCCATTCGCTTCCATTCCCACACCCCAACCCATAAACACAGTGATACAGACATATGCTTATATATATAAATACATGCATACATATATGTGTATATATATGTAAATATATATATATATATATATATATATATATATCACACACTCACACACACACACACACACACACACATATATATATATATATATATATATATATATATGAATAAATAAGTAAATAAAATAGATAAATAAATATATATATATACACATATGTATATAAACCTACCTATCTATATACTTACACACGCACATACACACACACACACACACATACATACATATATATATATATCTATATACATAAGGCGCATCCAATGGCAAGGCACTGAAGGGGAGCCTCGGCCTCTCGGGGAGGAGGAGCCGCCCTTCCGCTCCCGGGATCACTCTGTGGGAGGAACCTGTTGGGGGAACGGAGCCGCTGTTGGGGGCAGGGATGGGGATGCTGTCCGTGGCAGAAGTATTGAACAAAATATGACTTATCACAGGAATGTGTATATGTATATATATATATATATATATGTGTGTGTGTGTGTGTGTGTGTGTGTGTGTGTGTGTGTGTGTGTGTGTGTATGTGTGTATGTGTGTGTGTGTGTACACACACACACACACACACACACACATATATATATATATATATATACATATACATATATATGTACACACACACACACACACACACACACACACACACACACACACACACATATATATATATATATATATATATACTTGAACAAGGCCTGATACTTGAGAATTGTATATGAATGTGTTTCTTTATTTTCATCATGAGCTTGTGGACCTTCTGATACATGCAAGAGCTTTATCTGTCTTAGTTTAGAAAATGTTCGCCATATCAGAAACACGAGACACTTGTTTGTCTCTCAGTATCTATATATCTATATCTATCTATCTATATACGTATTTGCACATATACGATATACGTCCATAAATTTGGGTTTATTCGTGTCTGTATAAATCTATATCTCACTCTCTCTGGCATCTAGTAATGGTGTACTTTTTTGTAACGATGATGATAATGTTGTTATATAGTTTTAGGAGTAACGAATTTGGTAAAGTCATTCGGCCATTACCGGATACTTTATGAATTGGTCAGCTTGAAAGCATCTATAAATTGGCTTCACAGTAAACATCTACAGGTCGATTATTAGCCGGGTTCTTTGAGTTCACGTGTAACCCCATCTTAAGAAAAGGGTCTAGAAGATTTCCATTTATTTGTTACGAGGCCTGTCATGCAAAGTGTGTGTGTGTGTGTGTGGGGGGGGGTCCTGCTCCCCCTCTGCGACCTACGCAAGGAAGGCTTTCAGATTCGAATTTTGAAAATAAAAATTGTTCTTTTTGGTGCAACAATGTTCTGTCAAGCGACATTCAAGGGCAGGTTCGTCATTTATATTTTTTTCTTTACTAATAAGTGAAGAAACGACTAGTGCTTGATTTCCAAAAGATCTTTTCCTATACTAATAAATAACTAAAATCAGTGCGGTAAAATCAATCGTAAACTTTGATTCTTTTTAAGTGTTCCAAAGGAGATATATTCGAACTCTATTATGTTAGTGGTATAATGTATCACAATTTGCTAATCTGGTATATTTCACAATATGCACGAGAAGTACTAGTAAAAATGGGTGTGGCTTCTCGAGGTTCACTGTGTTAGGTAATTCTGACCCTTATCATTTTTTTTGCCTAAAAAAAAAGTCTGTAAAATAAACTGTAACTCATTTCTTTATTAGAGGAGTAACGTATCAAGTAATGAAGTTATATTTCAATGCAAGCAACGATAATAGTAACTCGTAAAATGCAATGTCAACACTACTATTAACGACATAAAAAAATCCGAAGGGCTGCGGGCGGTGCCAGACAGCATGGCGCCAAAGAAGTATTAGGAGTCAGTTTCATATTTTTATTCCAAGTGTTTAATGGGGAAAAAGGATTTTTGCTTTTTCAAATGGATCTTTTAAGGTATGCCTTTTTAATACGTATTTTGTTTTCTTCTAATTCCTTTCCTTTCTCTACCTTCGTCTTTGTTTCGTTTACGTATTATCTTTACCACCGTCTATCTTCATACTCTTCTCTACATTTCGTACTTCCAATCTCTAAATTTCTACTTCTCTCCACGTCTCCCTCTCTCTACCCCTTCCTATAACCCTCTTCATTTTCTCTTTCTAATTCGCCATTTTCCACACATTTATTTATCATTTTATTATTTCACTCATTTATTCATTTTTTACGTGTCTCCCTCTTTCACACATTTTCTGTTCTTACCCTTATTCAGTGGTGGATTATTTTTTTTTTCCATTTTTCTTTTCATTGCCTTTCGAAACTGCTGTTGTTTTGCTGTTTTACTCTTGCGGTTTAGACTTTTAAATAATAATTTGTATATATTTTTTATTTTCGTGACAAGTGATTTTTTTTGGTAGGCGTTCGTTTTCATTTATCGTTTTATTTTTAGTACACACAGCACAAAGACGTTCATGAATTGGTAAATAAATATACAAAACAAACAAACAAACAAAAAAAACAAACACACACACACACACACACACACACGCACACACACACACACAAACACACACAAACACACACACAGATAGATAGATATAGATATATGTATGTCTGTGTGTGCATTCTTTGTATTCCTGGTCTTCATTGTCCATCTACTCTGATTACTTGAGAAACTCCTTCCGACTTCACCTCTCAACGCCTCGACACCCAAACTCGCATTGTGTTCGTAAATACAAAACCTCGCCTTCCTTCTTTCTGATAGATAAGATTTCTAATAGATAAAGAATTGTGGTGCAGCGACCGGGTTTCTTCAGAACAGCTGCTCAGGGTGTGAAAGAGGGGTTAATCCAGGCTAAGAATAGTGTTGTTGGCTTGTTAAGAACCCGGATGTTATCTCCTTGGGTGGTTCGCCAATTGCTCTCTGCTCTAAATTGGTCTCTTTTTGTCTGCTTCGTCTCGGTTTTTCTTTTCACTCATTCTGTCTGTCCTTCTGTTTATCGGTACATTTGTTTACCAGTATATTTATTCTTAATTTTGGTTCCTATTCTCGTCATATTTTTCTCTCTTGCGTAAAACGGAAGTTGTGAATGTTCCTCCTGTACTCTGTCTTGTAGATTCACCCTCTCTCCTCTCCTCATTTTTCATCTTCCACCTCTCTTGTCTTTTCCTTCGTAATATTCTCCTTCTCCGTTCTCCTCCTCATCCACCTTCTTCCCGTTCGTCTTCCTTCTTCCTCTCCACTTGATTTACTGCTTCTATACTTAAATATTTTCCCTTTATTTCGACTCCTTCTGTTTCGATTTCTTTTTCCTCTTTCTACGCCTTTATTTACTCTCTCTAAAAACTCTTTTCCTTTTGTTCCTCTTCCTTTTCCTCCCATCTTCCCGGCTACTCCTCTTTCTTCTCATCTACTGCCTTCCCTCCTCTTTTTTTTTTCTCTCCCATTTCCTCTCTCCTTCTTCTTTGTCATCTTCCTTCTTCTCTCCCTCGTATTCCTACTTTTCTTTGCTCCCTCTTCCTCCTCTTCCTCCTTCTCTTCTTCCTCTTCCTTCTCTTCCTCCGCTTCCTCCTTCTCTTCTTCCTCTTCCTTCTCTTCCTCCTCTTCCTTCTTCTCTTCCTCCTCCTCTTCCTCATCCATTTTCTTCTCTTCCTCCTCCCCCTTCATCCATTACATTCTCCCGTTCCTCTTCCTCCTTCATTCCCTCCTCTCTCCAACAAACTTATCTCTCTCTTTCCTCTCCCTCTTCCCTCTCGAACGCCATCTCCCGAGAACAAGTCGGAGATAAAATAATGTATATTCATGGCTATAAAAGCTTTCTTGCTGGTCGAAGGGCGAGGGTGGCTTGGGGAAAGGTGGGTAGGGGAGGTTGGGGAAGGGTGGGCGAAGAGGGTGGGTTGGGGAAGGGCGGGGGAAGAGGGTGGGTTGGGGAAGAGGGGTTGGGGAGAGGCGGGCGTAGAGGTTGGGTTGGGGAAAGGGGGGCGGAGAAGGTGGGTTGGGGAAGGGGTTGCTGGGGAGGGGCGGGCGAAGAGGGTGGGTTGGGGAAGGGCGGGGGAAGAGGGTGGGTTGGGGAAGGGGGGTTGGGGAAATGCGGGCGTAGAGGGTGGGTTGGGGAAAGGGGGGCGGAGAAGGTGGGTTGGGGAAGGGGGATTGGGGGAGGGGCGGGCGTAGAGGGTGGGTTGGGGAAGGGGGGTTGGGGAAGGGCGGGCGAAGAGGGTGGGTTGGGGAAGGGATGGGTGAGGGAGAGGCTGGAGGGTGGGTACTGGAAAGTGAGGTTGAGGGAGGGGGGGGTAGGGTAGAGGGAAGTGGGGGAGAGTTAGAGAATGTAAAGGTAGGAAGGGATAAGAGAGTGGGGGAGGGGAGAAAGATAGATAGATAGACAGATAAATGGACAGACAGCCAAATAGATATACAGATAGATAGACGGATAGTCAAGCAAATAGAGAAATAGAAGATAAGTAGATAAAGACAGACATATACACAGATGGCCGAACAGACAGGTATATATACAATATAGACAGATATAAATTCATAGGCAGATAGATAAAGACAGATAGATACACGACAGATGGCAGATCGATACTTACTTATCTATATAGAATGTTAAATACTATTATCATTACTGAGACAAAATAAACAGAATGGAAAAATTATATTAATAATAGGGACAATAATCTTAAAAGTGAACAGGGGACGAGAAGAACGAAAAAGAAAAAAAAAAGAAAAAGAAAAAATATGTAAGGAAGAGATGTGCAAGTAAAAATGACAAAATGGATGAACGAAAGAGGAGATAAATAAAAAAAAAGGAAAAAAAAAGTGAAGGGGGAAAGAACAAGCAACGAAAGAGAGGAGAGAATATGAATGACAAGAGAACGTAAAGAAAAATGAGAGATGGCAGAAGGGAGAGGATGAATTATAACGAAGGAGGAGAAGGAGGAGGGGGAAGAAGAAGAAGAAGAAGAAGAAGAAGAGGGGAAGGAACTGCCAAGAAACAGAAAACGAAACACGAATAAGTGTTAATGTTTATTGTGCGGAAGAAATGCGCGAATAAAAGTGGGGAAAGAGAGGGGAAGGAAGGGTAGGAGAATTGAGAAGTAGATACTAATAGATACATAGACAAAAAGAAAAACATAGGAAGATAGACACATTTTGAGAGGTACGCAGATATAGGTAGATAGATAGATAGACAGATATATATATATATATAGATAGAGAGAGAGAGAGGGGGGAGGGGAAGAGAGAGAGAGAGAAAGAAAGAGAGAGAGAGAAAGAAAGAGAGAAAGAGAAAGGGAAAGAGAGTGAGAGAGAGAGAGAGAGAGAGAGAGAGAGAGAGAGAGAGAGAGAGAAATAGAAAGAGAAAGAGAGAGAGAGAGAGAGAGAGAGAGAGAGAGAGAGAGAGAGAGAGAGAGAGAGAGAGAGAGAGAGAGAGAGAGAGAGAGAGAGAGAGAGACACAGAGAGAGAGAGAGACAAGGATAGAAACAGAGACAAATACAAAGACAAAGAAAAAGAGAACGAAAGAAAGAAAGAAAGATACAAAAACCACAAGAGAGAAAGAGAAAGAAACAGACACAGACAGACAGACAGACAAATAGACAAACCTCGATACAAAGAGAGAGCATGGGAGACTCTCGTAAACACCGCCACGTGTCAACTTCGGCGAAGCAACAAAGGCTGCTTTAAATATCCTTCCAGCGAGAGCTTTGGCAACCGACCTTTCCGGGAAGGAATCGTGTCAAAATCCTCTTGCTAAACATCTCTAATAAATATAGAAAGATTGAAGAGAGCCAATGCGCTTATCAAAACTGTAAGAAGAAATATTCAGACGCTCGTATATATAGATACAAGTTCATATACTTACAGATAGACGCACTCGTGGATGATATGGATGGATAGATAGATATATAGACGTGGATAGATAGATAGAGATATAAAGACATGGATAGATAGATATATAGCTATGGATAGATAAATATATAGATATGGATAGATAGAGAGATATATAGACATGGATAGATGATAGATAGATATATAGACATATATAGATATATAGCTATTGATAAATAGATATATATATATAGATATATGGATAGATAGATAGATAGATAGATAGATATATATGGATAGATAGATAGATATATGGATATAGATAGATAGATACATATATAGATATGGACAGATATATAGACATGGATAGATAGATAGTGTGAGTGTGTGTGTGTGTGTGTGTGTGTGTGTGTGTGTGTGTGTGTGTGTGTGTGTGTGTGTGTGTGTGTGTGTGTGTGTGTGTGTGTGTGCGTGTGTGTGTGCATGCGTATGTGCATGCGTGCGTGTGCGTGCGTATGCGTGCGTATGTGTGGATATATCCTACATGTATATCTTTCGCAGTTTTCAACTTGCAAGTCACATAGATTCATCTAAATAAAGGAAAAAAAAAAAAAAATAAGCATTAATGAAAACTCATCCTACATACAGCTAAATATAACCTGATGTAATCGAGCCAAGTGCAATGGCATAGCTCATCCTACAATAAATAAATACAAACATGAACAGATAGATAAATAAACGGAATAAACGAACAAGTAAACCCATAAACGTAGAAGCCAAATAAATAAAATAAAATAATCAATTGCCAATATACCTTAAAAGAAGCACGAAAATACAGAAAACGCCAAAAAAAAAAAAAAAAAAAATCCGTCACCAGCCAATTAATGACAGTGTCAATCATCGCTCGGACTTCATCGCCGTCCGGGTTACCACAGCAACCGGAGGCGCTCGCGACGCGGATGCTATGCGTGTGCGTGTGCGTGTGTGTGTGTGTGTGTGTGTGTGTAATGGGAGGAAGGAGGGAGGGAGAGAGGGAGAGAGGGAGAGAAAATGAGAGAGCGGGCGAGAGAGAGAGAGAGAGAGAGAGAGAGAGAAAGAGAGAGGGAGAGAGAGGGAGAGAAAGGGAGAGAAAGGGAGAGAGAGAGAGAGAGAGAGAGACAGAGAAGGAGGGAGGGAGAGAGAGAGAGTGAGAGAGAGAGAGAGAGAGAGCAAGAGAGAGAGCAAGAGAGAGAGAGAGAGATATAAAGAATAGTAATTCAGAAAAAGACAAGCACATACAAGTGTATAAATGTCCACGCCTTTCTCTCTACCTCTCTCACTCACTCTTCCCCTCTCCTTCCTTCCTTCCTCCCCTCCTCCTTCCTCTCCCTTTCCGCCGTTTTTCCTGCCCCTCTCCGCCCGCAGAGAGACGCGCGCGGGCTGATCCCAGCGGCCCCTCGGGAGGTAGAGGAATTGTATTAAACCCGCGGACTTAACCGCCTCGGCTGACCTCGCCCTTGCAAGATGGTGCCAAGACCAGGGGCATGGATGGTGCCTGGCCTCCCTCCCCGCGCCTGCTCTTCTTTGGAGTTGGGAGAAGGGGAGCTTGATTATCTAATCTGATTTGGGTTTGCTTTTTTTCTTTTTTTTTTTTCTTTTTTTTCTTTTTTTTAGAATGGAGTGCAGAGAAATTAAATTTATCGTTTCCCAGCTTTTGTTATTTTTATTGTCATTATCAATATCATCATTATTGTGATCAACGTTATTATAATTGTTATTACCATTGTTATTGCATACTGTCAACCTTATTAGTATCATATATCATCATTATTGTTAATTGTTCTCAATTATCATAATTATCATCAATTTCATTGTTAACATTGTTATTTTCAATCATGAATAAATGTGAACAAACAAATCCATAAACAAATATCCAAACAAATAAATAAAAACAACTTTCTATACCCCCACCAACAACGAAATAGTCTCATAAAAAAGCGAGGTAGAGAATATAGTACTTTATATATATACACATTTTTTTTGTAATGTATTTTTTGCTTTTTGTTTACGTTTTCGGCCAACGTAGCCCGGGCGAGCTCCGCTGAATAGCAACTACGCTGACCACTTTTGTTACGAGCCAAAGTGCAATCACGAAATATGAAACAGCAGGGCATAGGGAACGCCGGCACGGATGCAGGTGGATTTGCGTCTGGTTTCTCTTGTGCGTGTGTGCGTGTGTGCGTGTGCGTGTCTGTGTGTGTGTTTGTGTGTGTGTGTGTGAGTGTGTGTGTGTGTGTGTGTGTGTGTTTGTGTGTGTGCGTGTGTGTGTGTGTTTGTGTGTGTGTGTGTGTAATTTCTTTAGTGTGTGTGTGTTTTCTACTGTGGGGTTGTCTCGTTTTCTTTGGTGTGTGTTTGTCCCGTTTTCTTTTGTGTTTCCCGTTTTCTTTAGCGTGTGTTTGTCCCATTTTCTTTCGTGTGTTTCAGTTTCCGTTTTCTTTTGTGTGTTTACGTGTCAATTTTCTTTTGTGCGTGTATAAATATCCGTTTTCTTTTGTGTATACATTCGGATCTGCGTCCTTTTGTTGAAGAGAAAGATAAATTTTCCCTATGATATGAATGAATTTTGGCATCGAATCTAAAAGCATTATGTAAACATATTGATTTCATGTACAAAAGAATCCAATCTCACTAATATTACGAAACCTTACTGACAGCCGGAAGAAGAAGGCAAAACATGTGCATTGATAAAAAAAGAAGTATTATTAACTTGTATGGATTTCGAAAGTCCACCAATATTCTATTTATTTATTTATTTATTTTACTATGATATTGAAACTACAGTTATGTATATATGCACGTGTGTGTGTGTGTGTGTGTGTGTGTGTGTGTGTGTGTGTGTGTGTGTGTGTGTGTGTGTGTGTGTGTGTGTGTGTGTGTGTGTGTGTGTGTGTGTGTGTGTGTGTGTGTGTGTGTGTGTGTGTGTGTGTGTGTGTGTGTGTGTGTGTGTGTGTGTGTGTGCGTGTGTGTGTGCGTGTGTGTGTGTTGTGTGTGTGTGTGTGTGTGTGCGTGTGTGTGTGTATGTATATATACATATATATACATAAATAGCTATCTATCTATCTATTTATATATATATATATGCAAGGCATACTACTAAATATTAACCTTTTGATGATGTTGTCCTTCTTTGTTTTGCTATACAACAACAACAACAACAACAGGTACTACGACCTACTACTCATCATCACCATCACCGCCATCCGTTTTCTTTCTTTCTTTTTGGCGCAGTTACCCCACTTACAACCAATTTCCCATTTTCTCTGATGACCTCTTGCGCGCTCCTTCCCCAAAGCCTTTTTCCTTGATTCAAAATTTTGACACCGATCATTATGAAATGCGAAATCTGAGGAGAGTTTGTAACTCTTCGTGAAAGTTTAGAAATATTAGGAAGACGATGAGAAAGAAAGAGAGAAAGAAAGAGAGAGAGAATAAGACGTAGAAGAAGAAGAAGAAAGATGTAGAAAGAAGAAGAAGAAAGATGTAGAAAGAAGAAGAAGAAAGATGTAGAAAGAAGAAGAAGAAAGACGTAGAAAGAAGAAGAAGAAAGATGTAGAAAGAAGAAGAAGAAAGATGTAGAAAGAAGAAGAAGAAAGACGTAGAAAGAAGAAGAAGAAAGACGTAGAAAGAAGAAGAAGAAAGACTGTAAAAGAAGAAGAAGAAAGACGAGAAGAAGGAAGAAAAGACGTAGAAAGAAGAAAAGAGACGTAGAAAGAAGAAGAAGAAAGACGTAGAAAGAAGAAGAAGAGAAAGACGTATAAAGAAGAGAAAAAGACGTAAAAGAGAGAAGAAGAAAGATGTAGAAAGAAGAAGAAGAAAGATGTAGAAAGAAGGAAGAAGAAAGACGTAGAAATGAAGAAGAAGAAAGACGTAGAAAGGAAGATGAAGAAGAGACGTAGAAAGAAGAAGAAGAAAGACGTAGAAAGAAGAAGAAGAAAGATGTAGAATAGAAGAAGAAGGAAAGACGTAGAAAGAAGAAGAAGAAAGACGTAGAAAGAAAAGAAGAAAGACGTAGAAAGAAGAAGAAGAAAGACGTAGAAAGGAAGAAGAAGAAAGACGTAGAAAGAAGAAGAAGAAAGACGTAGAAAGAAGAAGAGAGAAAAGATGTAGAAAGAAGAAGAAGAAAGACGTAGAAAGAAGAAGAAGAAAGACGTAGAAAGAAGAAGAAAGATGAGAAAGAAGAAGAAGAAAGATGTAGAAAGAAGAAGAAGAAAGACGTAGAAAGAAGAAGAAGAAAGACGTAGAAAGAAGAAGAAGAAAGATGTAGAAAGAAGAAGAAGAAAGACGTAGAAAGAAGAAGAAGAAAGACGTAGAAAGAAGAAGAAGAAAGACGTAGAAAGAAGAAGAAGAAAGATGTAGAAAGAAGAAGAAGAAAGATGTAGAAAGAAGAAGAAGAAAGACGTAGAAAGAAGAAGAAGAAAGACGTAGAAAGAAGAAGAAGAAAGATGTAGAAAGAAGAAGAAGAAAGACGTAGAAAGAAGAAGAAGAAAGAGGAGAGAAAGAAGAAGAAGAAAGACGTAGAAAGAGAAGAAGAGAAGAAAGATGTAGAAAGAAGAAGAAGAAAGACGTAGAAAGAAGAAGAAGAAAGACGTAGAAAGAAGAAGAAGAAAGATGTAGAAAGAAGAAGAAGAAAGACGTAGAAAGAAGAAGAAGAAAGATGTAGAAAGAAGAAGAAGAAAGATGTAGAAAGAAGAAGAAAAAGTAATAATAACTATAATAGTAGTAAGAAAGATGCAGAAAGAATAAAAGGAACAAGAAAAAAGAAGAAAAAGGAAAAAGAGGAAGAAGGAAAAGAAATCGTTACATGTCTTAGCAATGTCGCTGTGGTGTCACGCAGAAAAACAAAATGTAGTGACAATCTACGCGTGCCCACGAGAGTATCCGAAAGACTTACGATGAATAAAGATAATCTGTTGCAAGGGACAAAGCATCTGCTACCTGGCGTATGCCGCATTATCGCATGCTACGCGTCGCCTTGTGTTGAACCTGTTTGAACGCACCCGTAAAATAAAACAAGAAAAAATCGAACAGTACACTAAGGTTCCATCACACTTTATCAACTCTCCCATAATTAATTTACTTTCACCCTCTTTTCATATTTTCAATTACCTTCGCTCTTCGCTTTCCATTAATTACTTCTGCGGTCCCTCTCTCCCCTCTCTCCCCTCTCCCCTCTCCCTTTTCCCCTCTCTCTCTAATTTCGACTTTCGTTCTCTTCCTGTTCGTCTTGATCTCGGTTATCCCTAACGCTATTTACTCTCGTATCTCTTTGTTACACTACTTTTTCTTCTTCTTCCTTTTCTTCTTCATCTTCATTTTCTTCTTCTTCCTCCCCCTCCTTCTCTTCTGCTTCCTCCACCTCTTCTTCCTCATCTTCTTAATCTTCTTCTTCTTTTTCTTCTTCTTTTTCTTCTTCTTCTCCTTTTCTGCTCCCCCTTCTCTTCTTCTTCCTCCACCTCGTCTTCTTCTCCTTCCTTTTCTTCTTTTTCTGTTCCTCCGCCTCCCTTTTCTTCTTCCTATTCCCTCGCCTCCTCCATTTCCTCCTTTTCCGTCTCATCCTGTTTTTGCTCCATCTTTTCCTCCTCTTTGTTCTCCTTAACCTGTTACTCTTATATTCTTTCTCCTTATCCTATATATTTTCCTTCTTATCCTTCTGCTCCTGCTCCTTATCTCCCTCCTTATCCTGTTATTTCTTCCTCCTCCTCCTGTTCCTCTTATTCTTACTCCTTATGCTGCTTCTCCTCTTCCTTCACCTGCTCCTTCTCTTATTCCTACTGCTCCTCTCGCTCTTCATCCTCCTCCAACTTCTTCGATTTTCTTGCTCCTCCTCTTCTACCGTCTCCTTTTTAAACACCTCCTATTCTATCTCCTCTTCCCTCCTCCCCTCCTCCTCCTCCTTCTCCTCCTCTTTCACCTCCATCATCTTCCCCTCCTCTTCCTCCCCGTTCCCCTCCTCCTCCTCCTCCTTCACCTCTTCCTACTCCTCCTCCTCCTCTAACTCGTCCACCTCCTCCACCACCACCTCCTCCTCCTTCTCCTCCTCTTACACCTCCATCATCTCCCCCTCCTCTTCCTCCCCGTTCCCCTCCTCCTCTAACTCGTCCACCTCCTCCACCTCCTTCTCCACATCCTCCAACTCCTTTACCTCCTTCTCCACCACCACCTCCACCTCCTCCTCCTCCTCCAACTCCTCCACCTCCTTCTCCACCACCACCTCAACCTCCTCCTCAACCTCCTCTCCAACTCCTCCACCTCCTTCTCCACCACCACCAGCACCTCCTCCTCTCCCCCCTCCTCTTCCCCCTTCTCCTCTCCACCTCATTCTTCACCCTATTCTAATATTCCTCCAACGCCCGGCCGCTTATTCCCTGCTTTCTCCTCCCCCCTCTTTATCTTCGTCATCCCTATGCCCTAAGGAGAGAAGCAACGCAGATGATAATATCAAACACCAGCTTTAAGCCAGACGGGGAGGGACGCGACTGCAAAGTATAATGTGGTGGGTGTTCGAGGGTGTAGACTGGTGTGGATGTGGTGTTGGAGGGTGTAGACTGGTGTGGATGTGGTGTTGGAGGGTGTAGACTGGTGTGGATGTGGTGTTGGAGGGTATTGACTGGTGTGGATGTGGTGTTGGAGGGTGTAGACTGGTGTGGATGTGGTGTTGGAGAGGGTATTGACTGTGTGGATGTGGTGTTGGAGGGTGTAGACTGGTGTGGATGTGGTGTTGGAGGGTGTAGACTGGTGTGGATGTGGTGTTGGAGGGTATTGACTGGTGTGGATGTGGTGTTGGAGGGTGTAGACTGGTGTGGATGTGGTGTTGGAGGGTATTGACTGGTGTGGATGTGGTGTTGGAGGGTGTAGACTGGTGTGGATGTGGTGTTGGAGGGTGTAGACTGGTGTGGATGTGGTGTTGGAGGGTATTGACTGGTGTGGATGTGGTGTTGGAGGGTATTGACTGGTGTGGATGTGGTGTTGGAGGGTATTGACTGGTGTGGATGTGGTGTTGGAGGGTATTGACTGGTGTGGATGTGGTGTTGGAGGGTGTAGACTGGTGTGGATGTGGTGTTGGAGGGTGTAGACTGGTGTGGATGTGGTGTTGGAGGGTGTAGACTGGTGTGGATGTGGTGTTGGAGGGTATTGACTGGTGTGGATGTGGTGTTGGAGGGTGTAGACTGGTGTGGATGTGGTGTTGGAGGGTGTAGACTGGTGTGGATGTGGTGTTGGAGAATGTAGACTGGTGTGGATGTGGTGTTGGAGGGTGTAGACTGGTGAGGATGTGGTGTTGGAGGGCGTAGAGTGGTGTGGATGTGGTGTTAGAGGGTGTAGACTGGTGTGGGTGTGGTGTTGGAGGGCGTAAACTGGTGTGGATCGGGTGTTGGAGAGTGTAGACTGGTGTGGATGTGGTGTTGGAGGGTGTATGCTGGTGTGTCTCGGGTGTTGGAGGGTGTAGACTTGTGTGCATCGGGTGTTGGAGAGTGTAGACTGGTGTGGATGTGGTGTTGGAGGGTGTATGCTGGTGTGGATCGGGTGTTGGAGGGTGTAGACTGGTGTGGATGTGGTGTTGGAGGGTGTAAACTGGTGTGGATCGGGTGTTGGAGGGTGTAGACTGGTGTGGATCGGGTGTTGGAGGCTGTAGACTGGTGTGGATGTGGTGTTGGAGGGTGTAGACTGGTGTGGCTCGGGTGTTGGAGGGCGTAGACAAGTGGGAACTACAACAGAATGGAGGAAACTGTTATGGAAAGGAAAGAAGCCGTACAGAGGTAGTGGCATTGGGTGTGGGAGAGAGGGAACTGGCGAAGGAACGAGGAAACTGCTATGAGAGAAGAAGGGACAGTTGTAAAGGAGAGGGAACTAATAGGGAGGAGGCGGGTGCAGAAAGAAGTTACTGGTGCAGAAGGACGAGGAGTGTTCAGCTTCGAAGGGCGTAAGTCTGTGTAAGAGGACCTTTTTGTGCGTAAGATATTTCTAGGAGAGTACAAACTAGTGATGAAGGAAGAAGAGAGGGACACGTGTTGTAGAAGAAATGTCAGCTCGAGGTAGATACATCACCAGAAAATGTGAGATAAGTGTAATAAAAGACGGAAAAGGTAAGAAGTCAAACATGCAAGATTTTAATAATGGAATATGAGTATGTGGAAAGAATATAAAAACGAGTGCAGGTTTAACGAGAAGTGTAAATATGTAGCAGGATGGCTTTAACATCAGAATGTGGTAAAGTGCGTCTAAAAGCAACACAATTGTGAAACAAATACTAACAAATTCAGAAACAAAAACATGATTAATAAATAGAGAACAGAATAATGACCAGATATAACACAATAACCGCAAAAAAAAAAAAATAACAACACGAAAATTAACGAAACCTGGCGTGAGAGACCGCAGAGCAATGTATAAAAAGGAGTGTCATTGTCAGAATTTCGCGTGGCTGCAAATTGCATTTCGTTAAACCATGGCTCGCCGCTACCATGGGATTATCGAATATTTAGGGAGGCTTAGGAAGGAATTACAGATTGTCGGAATTTACCAGCCAGGTTACACAAGTTCTTCTTGAAATGTTGGTGTTTGTAGAAAACTGGATTAGGTGCGGAAATAAACATTGCTATATATATACACACAAAACATACACAAACGCATACACTCACCCACCTATCCACACACACAGACACAAACACAGACACCCACACTCACATCCCCACCTCACACAAACACAACTGTTTTAGAAATATCTACATTCACCATATGTGTACCTACCGTTATATCAATAACCCATAAAAAAAAAAAAACAGCAGCAGCATCAACAGCAAATATTTACAGAACTTTGCAACGGCAGAGCAAAACATGTACCAAATTTCCAGAGAGACGAACGTAGGTAGAACACTTGTAAACATTGCCGCCATGTTTTTTGTTTACATTGCACTACAATGGCCGTGTCTCCTGGCAGTGCAATGTTTACGCAGTGTGAAGAAATTATGTAAACTGGACGGGGCTGAAGTTTCGTTTTCTTTGCTTCAAGTCCTTTTGGGTTTTACTTTGAGGGGGTGTCTCTTTTTTTTATTATGAAATTATACAGAGAGAGATAAAGGCAGACATACGTACATATGCATACATAATAACAATAATAATAACAATAATATCAGTTATTATCATCATCATTATTATCATTGTCATTATCACTATCATTACCACTGTCATTATCATTATCATTATCATTACTATTAGTATCATTAATAGTATGAATACTACTACTGTTATCATAATCATCCTCATCATCATCATCATTATCATAATTACTGCTATTATTATCATTATCATCTTAATTATTATTTCCATGATTATAATTGTGATTATGATTATTGACTTCATTATTGTTATTGTCATTATTGCTGTTGTTGTTGTTATTATTATTATTATTATTATTATTATAATTATTATTACTTTATCATTGTTATGAATATGATACCGATAATAATAAACTAACATAAAATAACGATAATAATATTCAAGAGAACAATATCCCCAGTGACAACAGACAAAATACTGTTCGTGAAAAGTCCAATAAAAGTAAAAATAACAATAACAGGAAAAAGATAACAGTAACAATAACATTACCCGACCTAAAAAATGCTGCTCCAACATTAGCATTATTTGAGAAGAGAGGAAGCAAACAGGAAGGGAAGAAAGAGAGGACGAAGCAGGAGAGGGAGAGGGGGAAGGAGAGGGAGAGGGGGAAGGAGAGGGAGAGGTGGAAGGAGGGAAGATAAGGAGAGGGTGAGGGAGAGGGAGAGGAGGAAGAGGGTGAGGGAGAGGGAGAGAAGGAAGGGGAGGGAGAGAGAGAGGAGGAAACAAAGGGAGAGGGAGAGGAGGAAGGAAAGGGAGAGGGGGAAGGAGAAAGAGAGGGAGAGGAGGAGGGAGAAGGAGGGAGGATAAAGAGAGGGGGAGAGGGAGGGGGAGGGAGAGGGAGAGGAGAAGGGAGACGGAGAGGGGGAAGGAGAGGGATAAGGGGAAGGAGAGGGAGAGGTAGAAGGAGGGAGGATAAAGAGAGGGGGAGGGGGAGGGGGAGGGGAGGGAGAGGGAGAGGGAGAGGGGGAAGGAGAGGGAGAGGGGGAAGGAGAGGGAGAGGTAGAAGAAGTGAGGATAAAGAGAGGGGGAGAGGGAGAGGAGGAAGGGGAGGGAGAGGGGGAAGGAGAAAGAAAGGGAGAGGAGGAGGGAGAAGGAGAGGGGGAAGGAGAGGGAGAGGGGGAAGGAGAAAGAAAGGGAGAGGAGGAGGGAGAAGGAGAGGGGGGAAGGAGAGGGAGATGGGAAAGGAGAGGGAGAGGGGGAAGGAGAGGAGAAGGTGACAGAGATGGGAAGGGAAAGGGAAAGAGAGAGGGACACGGAGAGAAGGATTTACAGTCGTACATCCCATCCAGACAAAGACAAAAAAAAAACAAAAAAAAACAAAAAAACAACAACAATAACGATAATAACAACAACAACACAAAGCTTT
>NC_061821.1:8859291-8860336 GCF_019202785.1 Penaeus chinensis
CGATGTTTGTTTTGCCCCACAAGTCGAACATTGGTAGCGAATGTACATACAGTCTACCAAGAAATATAAACTTAATTCCCTGTTAGGATTTATGCACGTAATCCCCCGATAACAAGTGTACACGTAGCCCCCCACGCACGGAAATCCCTCAATAACAAGTGGAGTGGTAGTTCTCTTCAAAACTAGTGTATATATGTAGTGATGTTTACCCGTCAACCCCGACAACTTCCTGAGACCGAGAGCTGTGTTAGTGACGCAAACAAAGACACGACAAACATTTCCCGAAACAGTGATATAGGGAAGAAAGGGAGAAAGAAAAGACGAAAATAGAACAACAATAAAACGACAGCAACACAAACTATCAAACAACAACGACAATAACAAAAACACCCTTATCATAACAAGCCCGAATATGGTTATATTTTAGTATCCACATCCACGGAAAGAAAAAGTGCTTGTTAACCAGGAAAATACAAACACAGGACTTATTCTCAGAACCAGTAACAAACAACAGTGTTGCTTCTTTTTAGCTGAGATCACATCTGTACATAGAACGCTACACTCCATAAACACATGAGCAGACATGCACAGATAGGCAAATATAAGACACACATAAAAACACATGATAACACACACGAACAGACTTATGCACAAAAAACACAGGTATATACAGATCGGACTGATAAAGAAATATGACAAAATGTTTATGTTTACCTAGAAATGACAGCTTGTATTAGTAAGTGGAGAGAGAGAGAGAGAGAGAGAGAGAGAGAGAGAGAGAGAGAGAGAGAGAGAGAGAGAGAGAGAGAGAGAGAGAGAGAGAGAGAGAGAGAGAGAGAGAGAGAGAAGGAGAGAGAGAGAGAGACAACTATAAATATTAAATGTACTTATCTCGAAGAATAAGAATCATAATAGCAATAAGAATGATAACAACAACAATAATAATGGAAACCACAACAACAATTATTACGATAACGATAATGAAGTGAAAATAGGATACTCATCGATTCGAAATATAATGCGCGCGCGTGTGTAGCGTGTGTGT